>NW_006911906.1:861835-1023295 GCF_000338995.1 Bipolaris sorokiniana ND90Pr | reverse complement strand
GGGGGGGGGGGGGGGGGGGGGGGGGGTTGTGGTAATTAGCATCGAATCTGTGGAAAATATATAAAGAAATGGTAAGGTTAGAGAGAGTTGTCGTTGTTGATATTTACTTCAAATTTTTTAAATAGAATTATGCACATTGTGATTCAAGTGAAAGGACGGCTAATCCAGATTTCCCAAACTGTTCTTTACCGAGAAAACGTTTATGATCCTTCCCAGAGTCGTATATTCATACCCAAATATTCATGTTCATGCCAACGCTCAAATAGAAGAAGAAGAGAAAAAAAAGACCCCTTCAACCCGAGCTTTTCCCTTCCTTCCTTACTTACCGCTACACTCTCTAAACCTCGTTACTAGGATACTCCACCTTCTCCGTCGGCAAAAACTCCTCCTTAACCGCCCTCACATTCACAAAGCGCGCCAGTAAATTCGCACTTCCGGCCTTGTCATTCGTGCCGCTCGCCCTCGACCCGCCAAACGGCTGCTGGCCCACCACCGCACCCGTACACTTGCAGTTAATATAAAAGTTACCCGCCGCATTCCTCAGCTTATCGGATGCAAACTTGATTGTCTCACGGTCCTTTGCGAAGACAGCACCCGTAAGAGCGTACTCGGATGTTTCGTCGATTTGGCGGATGATGTTGGCAAAGGCGTCTGGGGCGGCGTCGTCGTAGGCGTAGGCGACGAGGATGGGGCCGAAGAGTTCGCGGGAGAGGAGGGGGTGGTTTGGGTTTTTGGTTAGGTAGACGGTGGGGTGGATGTAGTAGCCCTTTGAGCTATCGTATTTGCCGCCGACGACGAGTTCGAGCTCTGGGTCGGTTTTGGCGTCGTCGATTACGCCCGAGAGTTTCTTGAACGAGGCTTCATGGATGACGGGGCCGATGAAGTTGGAGAAGTCGGAGGGTTCGCCGAT
Source organism: Bipolaris sorokiniana ND90Pr (assembly GCF_000338995.1). Lineage (NCBI taxonomy): Eukaryota > Fungi > Ascomycota > Dothideomycetes > Pleosporales > Pleosporaceae > Bipolaris > Bipolaris sorokiniana. The sequence continues at coordinate 1,022,385 of NW_006911906.1, read as the reverse complement.
TTTGAGGGCGGAGACTTCTTTTGTGAGAATTTCTTTGAATTCAGGCCATGCAGACTCAGGGACGTAGAGGCGCGAGCAGGCGCTACATTTCTGGCCTTGGTACTCGAATGCGCCGCGGACGGTTTGGATGGCGGCGTTGTGGATGTCGGCGTCCTTGTGGATGAGATGGAAGTTCTTGCCGCCAGTCTCGCCGACAATCCTGGGGTAGCTCTGGTACTTGCCCTCGGCAACGCCGTTGGCAATCTTTCCGTACAGCTGGCGGAAGACTGCTGTGCTGCCAGTATAATGCAGGGATGCGAATTGCCTGTGAGAGAGAACCTCCTGTGTGACTTTTACAGCATCACCAGGGACCCACTGGATGACATTTGGTGGAAGGCCAGCCTCGATCAGAATCTGGTAGAGAAGCCAGTTGGAGGCAATGGCAGATGGCGATGGCTTCCACACGACGACGTTGCCCATCAGCGCTGGAGCCGCGGGGAGATTACCGCCAATGGCTGTGAAGTTGAAAGGGGATACGGCGTAGACGAAGCCTTCGAGGGGTCGGTATTCAACACGGCTATTTCAGTTAGCTTTGCCTTTCAACTGTAAACAGCGACTGCACGTACTTCCATACACCGGGAGAGTTGTGGACTGGCTGGTGGCCATATGTATCTTCCGCGTACTTGACATTGAACCTGAGAAAGTCACACAGCTCCGCTGCTGCATCAATCTCGGCTTGCCATGCATTCTTTCCCTGTCCCACCATTGTCGCTGCCATGATCTCATATCGGTACTTTGTGGAAATGAGATCTGCTGCCTTGAGAAATACTGAAGCGCGATCGGCAAAGGGGAGCGCTTCCCATGCTGGCTTCGCTGCCAATGCGGCATCGATGGCCTTCTTGACGTCCGCTGGGCTGGCATTGGAGTACTTGGCAATGACGTCGGCGTGGGAGGAGGGGTTGTTCTGAGTGAGGATGGACGAGGTTTTGATCTGGAAGCTGTCAATGAGATGAAACTACCAAGTCAGTATTCCCAATCTTACGTATTCTCCTCCTACAGCAAGAGGAACCTCTACAGGGCCCTGCTTCTTCATGCGTGCAACCGCATCCTGAAGCTTCTGTCGGTCGACTGAGCCTTTGGCGTAGTGTTGCTAGAATTCTTAGTTAACAAACATCCTTCATAGACTTCACAATATCTTCAACTTACGTTTGGCTCGTTGTTCACAGTGGGAATCTTGAAGTTTGCAAGCGTCCCCGCATATCGTCGTGAAGCAACCTGCGCACCAGCATAAGCTGCGGGCAGTGCGTTCAATGTCTTGGTAGCAGAGCGAAGAGGCTGGAGACCCTTTGAAGAACCCATGATAAATGATTTGGAATGTCAATTAGCCAAAAAGTTTGGGGCTTCTCGTTATGTATCCCAAGCTGTGAAGCTCGAATCGAATGAGCTCTGGGGCTGAGCCGACGAAAGCCGATACCTAGTGTGGGGCAAACGATCGCCGCTGTGGTAGCGAACATGTCTTGCGCACCACAATCGGCGTGGAGCTACAGCACCAAATGAGCTTTTTGTCAGTTTGGTGGCCGATGTCGCACTTTGGTTCGGTCAGTAGCGGCCCAGAAGCAAGTGGATGATTGGGCAAGGTTTTCGTCAATCGGAGGCTACACGGTTGTAAAGTGGCTATCATGATGTGATTGTGATATCTAGTCGAGACCTGATTCCTCTTCTTAGGGAAAAGCCAGTACTGCAGTGAAATACAAACGCCAATTCGCCAGTCGACTCTCATCGTAACATGCTTACATTTCCATGGCCTCTGGTGCTGCAGTGTCGTTGGAGTCGTCGCCCCAAAGACCTTCGAGCTTGAATTCGGCAGCCCATTCCTTGACAATCTCCTTCTGGTCACCAACAAGACCCCCCTTCTGGGCGGGAGCCGTCTTTGTCGTTGTAGTCTCGGCAGGCACGTACTTGGGCGGGCTTGTCCATCCTTGAATACGACCATCTCTCCAGTCATTGATGACAGTCTGTGCTGCAGCATGCATGTTGGGTATTCCACCTTTGCCTAGTCGACCCCGTTTCCTTGCTACCTGAACCAAAAAGTCGGTCGTCCTGTCATTGCCTATAGTGTGCAGCGGGGGCAGATCGTAAACCTCCATGAGTTTTGCAAACAGTTCTTCCGAAGATGACAGTCTCTTCAACAAAAGTGTTACAGCTGGTATAGGGTCTTCAATCTCCCTGGGTGGGACAGCGTTCAGGAGAATAAGTCGTGCCTGTTGTTGTACTTTACTCTCCTTGGAACCTTCAGTATTTGGGAAGACAATACCAGGTGAGTCTAGGAGCTTGAGCTTGTTGTCGAGCTTGACCTCTCGTAAGCTGGTAGTGACTCCAGCCTCGGCACCAGTTGGGCAACCAGCAGATCTTCCTCCTAATCTTGACGTCAAGGCGTTGATCACCGAAGACTTTCCCACATTGGGATATCCGATGATTCCAACCTTGACCGAGCGCTTGAGCTGCCGTGACTCTGCAAAAGTCTTGAGGGCTTTGAAAAGAGTCTCCGATGTACCTTTCATGGTGAGGTCCTTGTGCTCAAAGGTCTTTGCGTTGGGCGCATGCTTGGATGCGCGCAGCGGAAGGGTAGGGAAGGAGCGACGGAGGTGAACGAGCCATGCTCTCAGGGCTGGCGGAGGGACAAGGTCAATCTTGTTAAGGATGAATATCAGACGCTTGCTCGAACGGTCTGCCGCCATGACTGCCTGCTCCACCTCTTTCGATCGTGTTCCCATTGGGTCTCTGGCGTCAAGGACGTACAAGACAACGTCTGCTGAGTCAACGACTTGCTTGTAGACCTTGTCAAACTGCTTTCTTGATGCGTCTTTGCGGACCCTGGCCCCACCGCTTTCATCATCATCATTGTCTTCTTCCTCGCTATCTTCCATGGCGTCTGCATCATTGCCATTTTTCTCAAACTCAGCTGCGCGCGCTTTTGCAGAAGCCAGAAGGGCGGCCATGGGATTTAGTTTGTTGTCCTGATATGCATTAGCGTTCTGGCGCATCGCGGAACAGCTGGGGAAACGCACCACCTGCATCGAATCCTCATCCTCGCTGCTATCGTCGGCGAGCAGCTCGTCGCCTTCGGCATCAAACTGCTCAAACTCTTCGTCGTCCTCCATGGCATCTTCAGCAGAAGCGGCGTTCAGTTTCTGCTCTTTTGCTAGCTGTCGTCGGCGCGCATTTTCTTCTTCTCGGTTCCTTCGCTGCTCCTCGGCCTCTGCCAAAATCTTGTCTTTGTAGGGGAACAGATTGGGAATACCAGGCTCCTTCTTGGTCTTGCTTCTCCATGTAGGATCCTGCGCGCATTAATTATATGAACCCTGTAGCGATGCGCAAGTGTCGTACCTTCTTTGCGAGCTTTCTTGCCTTCTTCTGCTTGGCCGCTGACGCTTTTTCAATCTTGTGGCGCAGGCGCACGGGCACGCGCTTTGATTTTGGCTCTGATGTTTTCGTCAGTTTTGTTCGATATACGCCTCCCAGTGCGTGTCTTACTTCCGACCTTCATTGTAGATTGTTGGGCTTGTGTTTAGATGTTGAGGTCGAAATTTCGACATCTTCCAAAAAAGTTCGCCAGGTGAAAATACTGCCGCCCTTTGCCGCCCTTTTAGCGCGGCTCCACCACTCCCCCACTGCCGACATCTTGCCTGGTAGTCACATGATTGCAGACACTCAAAAACAAATCAGACACAAACGATTATTCGATTCGCACATCGGATAAGTTTCCTGTCTGCAATGCCATAGAAATCTACTTGATTACAACGGCGTCTTTTGTAAGCTAGGTTACCGCACGGAGTCGTCATTGTGATTGGCCGCATAATAATCGGAAAAACATCGGATAGGATTCCCGACGTGGCTAACCCAGTAGGGTGTTGTCTCACAGCGTACGTATGTAGTTTACCTTCACCGTCAATTGAGATTCAGCAACATTTTCGACTCAGCAAAAGAGATTGCAAAGGTCACAACGATGAGTGCATCCAAGCCCAACTTCTCGGCGCCGGCGCAGACAATAAAGTGCCATGGCTTGGTGAGTGCGAGCATCGACTGAGGGCATGTTGACAGGTACTGACTGAGCAGCTTTTTGACATGGAGTAGGTGACCGGGTTTGTGGGATGTCAGCAATGGTGGCTAAGCACATGATAGTGGTACGATTATCGACTCGACGATTGCAATCGAAAAACACTGGCACAAGTAGGTTACGACGGAAAAAAAGCAGATGTAAGGTCTAGGCTGACATGTGCATTGCCCAGGATTGGCAAGGAGATTGGAGTTGCGCCCGAGGTGATTCTGGCAACCTCACACGGGCGGAGATCTATCGACGTTCTCAAGATCTATGAGCCGAAGCTGGCTAATTGGGAGTGTGAGTGTGCCAGGGTGGACCATGTTGGCGATGTTTGCAACTAAACGAAACAGACATTTGCCATGCCGAGGGACTGGTACCCAAGGAATTCGGGCATGATGCCGTTGAGATTCCCGGATCGCGTGCCTTGCTGGACAAGCTGGAGGAACAGGGTGTTCCGTGGTGCATTGTGACGTCCGGCACACGTCCGCTTGTACAGGGTTGGCTAGACGTGATGAAACTGGCACACCCCAAGAATCTGGTGACGGCGGAAGACGTACTCAACGGCAAGCCGGATCCCACGTGCTACCAGATGGGAGCGGAGAAACTGGAGCTGCAAAGAAAGGAGGCTTCTATCATTGTCTTTGAGGATGCGCCGGCAGGAATTCGGTCAGGCAAGGCGGCAGGGTTCGTGGTGGTGGGTCTCCACACGTCACATACGCTAGAACAGATTGTGGAAGCTGGGGCAGACTACATTGTTCAGGACATGGGGAGCGTCACACTTCAGTCATGGGACAAGACGACGGGGGAGGGTGAGATTGTCATCACAAATGCGTTAGTGTAGGGGCGTGAGTAGGTAGGGGGACAAGTGTACTCGTAGACCTTGGTTGCTGAGGACGGGGCGGGTAGTTTAGACTTTTGGTGGCGTAGGAGTTCTGCGGCTCTGCTTACTGTGCGCTTTTGAGAGTTGATGCCGTGTGCGCGCAGTGTTACTCGGCTAGAGCCAAAGACGCAGGAGGTGGTTCGACGTTGTATGTGGGTGGGGACTAGAGTGCAGCGCAGGCGTGTCGAGTGCTGTCCGTACATATGTAGGTGAGTAGAAATAGCTGACGCATGCACCCAGCCTGGCGTGAGCAGACCAGCCTTGCCGAATGAGCAGTTGGGGTTGGAGGTTGGAGGAGAGAGGGGGGTGGGGGGGCGGTTGCAGTGGGCCTAGCCTTGTTTGGCCGGGCGATTCACGTTGTGTCGCATCGCATGAGATGCCGCATTCATCGGCAGGTGAGTCATGGCGGACGAAGAGGAGGATGAGTGCGAGTGCGAGGGTGAGGGCCGGTTGTTTCTTTTCTTTGTGTGTAAGTAGAGTACAAAGGCGCGGGCAGTTTGGTGGAGAGGGGCAGTTGGGCGGAGGGAGCGATGGTTGGCGGGCAGCGACGAGGGAGTAGTTGTAGGGCTTGCAGCGTGGTCTGTGGATTCCTTTTGGGCCAGTTGGGTTGGTCGGTTGGGCCAGCCAGGCGGCGGCGGCGGAGGAGGGTCGCGAGGACGTGGGTAGGCGGGACTAGGACGACTAGGACTAGGGCGGGATTGGCGGACTGGCGGACTGGCGGGCTGGCGGGCTGACGGATTCAGACTGGTCAGTCGATGACGGGCGGGCGAAACACAAAGGGTTGTAGGAGGGTGGCGCCAGGGCCAGTTTTGGGTTCCGCAAGTGGTACTGAAGCCCCCTTGCTGCAAGGTACGCGCAGGAACAGCAGCTTGAGTGCAAGTGGACGCGGGCAAGGCAGCGAGCGAGCGAGCGAGCGCCGACTTCCGAACCAGACCAGACCAGACCAGACCAGTGTAAGTAGACAGTACAGTAGTGTATGTATGGGCGGGCGTGATGCCCCTTGGCCGTGCGCGCGGGCATGACGGTCCATCACACAAAGGCGACTCTCGGCCCGGGGGCGGTTGGCAGATGGCACCTGGCACCGTCTGGTCGGCGAGTCGCCAGAGGCACACCCACATGCACACTCGCACACACAAGTACACACACTCAGTGGTTGATGGCGACGCCACCAGTCGGCTGGGCAGGAAGCAGACAGGCGACGAGCCGGGCGTCGACGTTGAAGCCACACCGCGGGCGGTGGACGCAGACGGTTTTTTGACGTGGACCGTGGGAGAGGAGACGGGCGGGTGGCCAGGCCATGCGTCGAGTATATTGCAGCCAGGCAGGCTATAGCTGCTAGGAGTACTACTACTCAGACAGGATGGTATTCACTGCCACCTACCAGACCATCCCATATTCTCCGAACGGGGGGGTCAGAGGCCCGGGCTGCAGCACATGGGCCGCCCTCGTCTCAGAATGTGGGACACACACGGCTCTGCGGCCGGGGGAGGGCGTCGGGCGGTGATAGGACGGGCGTGTGTGTATGTATGTATGTATGTATGTATGTATGTATGTATGTGAAGTACTGGATACATGTGTGTCGAAGTACTGGATAGATGGAAGACATACTAGGAGTGTGTAGTAGCAAGTAGGCGTAGTAGGCGTAGTATGTAGTAGTATGTGATGTGAAGGCACTATAGTCCTTACAGGCTGCACGGGCGGCGGGCCAATGACGCGCTGCACCCGCATGGCCAGCGTGCTTGGTCTGTCCATGGCACCATCCACTCGCATCCACTCGCATCCACTCGCACCCGCACCCGCCGGACGGTCGAATCACGGCGAGGGCTGGTTATTTTGGTGTCGACGGGCACAATGCGCTGGGGGGGAGGGGGGTTCAGTGGCTGAGCACGTTTGGCACCTCCGACCAACCAAGCACCCGCCAGCCGCCCGCCGCCGCCAGCACCGAGCGAGCCAGCCAGCCCAGCCAGACCAGGCAGAGAGACCAGCCAGCGAGGGATGCAGCGACCCAGCCCAGCGACCAGCACCCCCAGCCAGCACCCACCACAGCTCTTACCCTACCCTACTAGCACCCTCCCACCACCCGCCAGGCTCCTTCATTCCCCGTCCGCCTCTCGCTTCGTGCCCTTTTTTGCCTGCTTCTACTGCGCCGTTGCGCTGAACACTCTCGTTTCCACAAACTCGTCGTCCGTAGATATAGCGCCTATCCACTATTGCCGCCCTGCCCCCCCTCTCTCCCCCCGTCGCTTAGTCGTCATTGTCGCTCGCTACTTCGTCTGCCATCGGCCCCCCGTCGTCTGGTGCAGCCCGCGCATCCGTGCCCGCTCTACGCACATCCTGCCTATCCTGCCTATCCTGCCTATCGCCTGAGTCCCACGACTGCTGCTACGGCTACTACTACTACCACCAACACTACTACGACTACTACGACTATCGCTGCTATTACTACTATCACCACCACCACCACGACTACTACTACTACTACTACTACCGCCGTCACTACTACTGCTACCACCACCACCAACATCGCCAACACCACCACCACCACCTCCTCCTCCTCCTTCCCTCACTGCGACGCCCCATCCCGCCCGCTCGCGCTGCATTGTCGCTGGACGCGGCAACATGGATCCCAGCGGCGCCGTTTCGACGACCGTACCTCCCGCGCCGAAGCAGCCCGGCAGCGATGTCAAGCCCCGCCTCACCAAAGATCAGCACGACATCCTCGAGCAGCACTTCCTCGCCCAACACAAGCCCAGCACCAATGTCAAGAAGGAATTCGCTACCCGCCTTGGCGTCCCTCTCGACAAGATCAATGCGAGTAGCCCCGTCACCTCCTCCACGCCCTCCCCCCCAGCCTTGCTAACATGTCTGCAGAACTGGTTCCAGAACCGCCGCGCAAAGGTCAAGCAGGACCGCAAGAAGCTCATGAACCAATACAACATGACCATGAACCTGCCCTTTGCCCACCAGCGCGCACCTGTCATGCCCAATCACTACCCCCATCCCCAGGACCAGCAAAATCCCCACATGCTCATGCAGCCAGACTTTTATTCCACAGCAGACATCAGTCCTGCAACCATACCCGTCCAGATTGGCGAAGGTCCCTCGGCTCTCGACCTGAACCCCCACATGTCGCAGCAGCACCAGCAACCCCAACAACCACCCCAGCAGCACCAGCATCAGCACCAGCACCAACCACAACAGCAGCCCCAGCAACAACAGCAATACGACATGTTCCGTTGCATGCCAGAGGTTGATCGCGCACCAGCCTATCGTCCCAACGACCTCATGAACTCAATCATGGCTGCCACCAACGGTGCCTACATGCATGAGAGCGGCCTGCCTGCCGATGTTCAACAGTCCGACTTTACCTTTGATACCTCCGGTCTGTCCAGTGCCTACTCCAGTGACCTTGCCTTTACCGTGTCTGCTCCCATGTCTGGCGACCTAGCGCCCTCGCACCCCGAGTTTGATAACTTTGCCGACTTCCAGGTCGACTACTCCGCACTGACGGCTACTGATACCAGCAACTCGAGCGCGCCAGAAGCTCAACAAAGCACAGGGTCCATCTCATCAGGCGCTTCCCCCTATAACGGCACCCAGTCTTCAGCCACCACACAGTCTCCAAATGGACCCACCCCCCCTTCCATTGCCTCGTTGAATTCCGTCTACACTGGCTGGACGGAGGACCCCAACCAACTGGCGCAACCCAAACACGCCGAGGAACCAGAGGACCAGTTCGCGCCCTACAACCTTGGCCAGGCATCCGCCTCGGAGCAGACGCTTCCTTTCTGGCCTCAGGATGGCTCCAACCAAATGTTTGCGCAGCACGGTCTCTACCAACAGCTAAACTCGTCTTCACATGCTATTATGACCACGCCAGAGCACGCGCGGAGGCTCAGTGCTGCGCCTTCTGATCTCGACATCCCCATGCACTTTCGTGAAGATGCTTTTGGTCGCAGAAATTCCTCCACAAGCAACCTCGCCACTAACATGGATGCGATACACATCAGGAATACCACCCCAGATGAGTTCTCGCTTCCCGACCAGTCGTCGAGTATCGCTGCAAGGCGGCAGAAGCGTCCAATCAACCTCAGCTCGACGGCAATGCGGAGTGCCTCGTACTCTGCCCCCATGCCCTCACCAGGAGGCAACAACGACAAGGTCATTCGTAGGATTCGCTCAACAGGTATTGGAAATGCTGGAGGTCGTATACAAAAGTCACAGCCCGGCTCAGCACAGCGCTCTCCCATGGCCATGAGCTTCTCCGAGGCCGCAGCATCACCAAAGTTCGCGCGAACTTTCTCCACCTCGAGCAACACTACCATAGGCCAAGGCGGCAGTCTGGCACCCCCAACTCCGCTGACTCCACAGGATTTTGGCAATTACTGGGGCGGTGCAGCGGTAATCAGGCCACATTCGGCCATGCCTGATCACAACAGTCCAGAGAGCATGCACACGAATTGGTCGTCGGATCAGGCTGGAAACGTCATTGCCAAGACCACCTCGCCGCCTTCATCCTCCATGGACCTGCAATCTCGCTTCGTCAACGACGCGCTTTATCGCGACACACCACCGCAATCAGCACCAGCGACTCAGCAACATTTTCACAGGACACCATATGCGCAGCCGCCCCAAACACGAGCAGGCTTTCGTTCCACTACTGATCTTACCATTCAACAACCCAAGCCCTCGCATTTCAGGAGACCTTCGTTACCCGACTCTACGCAAAACCAACCCGACGACGGCAGTCTACAATATATGCCTGGTGGGAACATGAACTATGAAGACTTTTCACTGAGCGGTATTCATCACAATGTCCCTTTTGCGCCTCAAGTCTCTGCCATGCCAGATTTTTTAGTACATCAGTATAACCCACCTCAAGGCACTAATCCTGCCCAAGGGAATTTTATGCGACGGCCGAATGAACCTCAACCTAAAAGCTACATCTTTGCCAACCAAGGACCGGGAGATTTCGGGGCACAATAACCAAAAAATGCATGATTTCGCATTGAGCGCGTAACGTCTCTCTCTGTCATCCGCCGCGTCTCGAAAATACATTCTCATTATACCCAAACTATTTTGCTCAGTCTTGTTTTATTTTCATCACACACATCCATCTCTATCTCTCCGAATCTCTCTCAAGGCATGAGCTTTTTCAGGCTCCTCTCTCTCTCTATCTCCTGTGACATAATCTAATACGCCACCTCGTCTTTGATGTTTTTTTTTCTCGGCTGTAACGAGTCTGGAGTTGTTTTCTAGGCGTTTTGTTGGAACATATGGAAGGGAGTTAAAAGCGTCGTCTCTTTTTTGTCGCATTTAGCAATTTGGGCGAAATCTCTCCGTTGGAACCATTTTTTGTTGTTTGTCTGTGTCTCAATGTATATTTCCTCTCTATTTTCCTGTTTTTCTCTTATCTCTCTATCTCTATCATTGTTGTGTCGTTTCTGGATAGAGCTTTTGGGTTTTTAGCTCGGCTCATTAATCACGTGTGTGTGTATGTGGAAGCAGTTAGCATATACGTCTGACCAAGGTCAGAAACATATGAGGTATTGGAAATAATGAATCACAATTGGATAAGATTATTCTGAGAGTGTTTTTGCTTTTGCTTTTTTTCTTGAGCCCACCCCAACCGTTTTCTTACCTATTCTCGTTCTCGTTCCCTTGTTGCTCTCGTTCCTGCGTTTGGTTTACCTCATAATCCCGTCCGCATGCATGTTTGCCGAGACGACCAAAAAAAAGAGAGAATGGGATAAGCAATGAGTGTAAGCACTTGCCCCTGCATACACTCCACAGTGTTCACTGCTAGTAAGATTGGGAATGATCGTGTCACAACATCCACATCAACATGCACATCCCCCTTGTTCCTTGTTCCTTGTTTTAAAACGAAAAGAATACGCGGCACTCAGTACGAGATTTCAACTCGTTCGAGCAGCCCCCCCCCTTATCCACTCCTTCCTTGAGAGGTTACGGATTTCCACGTGTATCATCACTCTGTCATGCTCTTTCCTCCAAATTTCCCTCATTTCCTTCTTCCAAGCACTCTTCTTCTTTTTTTTTCTGCAGCTACAAGACTACGCACCTCCGCCCGCACATGCACATGCATCCGTGCGTATGCGTATGTGTACTCTACCATGCGGAACGCAAAAGGCAAGTACATGTGCGGAAGAAGTAAATTGTAAATCGCGAAAGAAAAGCAGAGAAGAAGAGGGAAGAAGGAAAGATGGGGGTGATTTGGTGAGAAGTTGCATTAGGGATACGCTGACACGCTACGAGTGATATGAAAAGAAAAATAAAAATAAAAAGTAAAAAAACATGGAGATTTAGCGACAAGGTACTCTAGGTTACGGGACGTTGACACCAAAAAAAAACATGCATAGAAAAAAAAAGGGGGGGGGACGGGGGATGGGGATGGGGGAAAAGAGAAAGCCGATGTTGCTTTTTTATTCCCATATTTTACCTTTCTGCGCCTCTGCGCCATGCGCACTTGGTGGGTCACACCAACTTGCGCATCCAACACGTACGTACGCACGCACGCACCACGTACAGCTCAACATCGGCACATCCTCTCATCCTCCACCAAACACTACAAACCACTTCAAAGCCGGATATACCCCCATTTTTTCTCCTCGTGAATCATGCGTCAAGGGGGAAAAAAAAGTCGTCTGGGCGTGAGTGAAAGCCGATATGGACTTACCTTTCTACATATGTACATACCACCCATTCATCTCATTACTCGACCATAAGTTACCTGTTCGTAAGCGGTCTAGCTCCTAAGATACGAAATTAGCTGTGTGGAAAGAAGGAAGTGTAGGAAAACAAAGGATGGGTTTGCATCGGAGGATTATGCCGGGCTAGATTGGGAAGGGGGGGAGGAGAGGAAGGTTTTTTGTTGAATGGAGGGTGTTGGTCTGGCGGGTCGTGCCGGCGATGGGAGGGAAAGGCTGTAGTAATGTTTTTTTTGGGAGGGGGGCTTTTTTTTCCTTTGGGAGGTAAGGTGCTCAACAGAGATTTTGTTGATGGGGATGCGGAATGAGCATCGGAATGGGGGGGGGGCGTGCAGGTTGCTGGGATTGGTGATGGAAATGTGTTTTGTGTGTGATAACTTGGCAAACAACGTCATGGCTGTTGTTAATGTTTGACAAGTGGGAGGATCAGATTAGGGGTAGTATGTACTTATGTAGGTAGGATGATGTTGTGCTTGTAAGCGTGCGATTTTTGGAAGAGAAGGTTGGGCTGATACTAACTGTATATTTTTCTGCAGGTAGATGTAGGTTTCGAGATGATTTTTATCGTGGACTCGAAAATGGTAAGCCAGGTACATGGGGGTTTCTGGTTATCATACTTGGTTCAAGTGTAGGTATGTTTTCGCTATGCAGTGAGACCTCATACTTGGTTTGCAACCTCTATTGGAGCAATACTATCTTTCATACCCAAATGAGAAAATAATATATTGGCTTGCAATTAAAATCAGTTTCTGTAGCATTATTACTAAATAGCTGCCTTTGCTCAATTTTGCCGGGCTAGTCCACAGACCATTTACTTCCAACACCTGATACTTACATCCCTACCGTAACCTCCGGTTTTCCATTAACCTCTTTGTTCTTTGCTGACAAAAACAACCATTTGCTCCTAGTATAAGAGTATTCTTTTACAGTCAGTTTATAAGTAAGCTCAGTATCACCGAATAGCGATAAAAATCCTCAAATTCAACATGCCATCTCCTTCACCACTACGATATGTCTGCTACATGTATTTCTTAAAAATAAAATTCTTTCACATACGACCATCGGAAGCTGGCAGCAGGAATCCCCGTCAGATCATTCGTACTTAAGCAGTTTACCGGCGGACTAGTAGTCAGGTGGGTGACCACTGGCGAATCCCCGCTATTGTATGTTTTTTTTTGCAGTCCGATAGAATACGATTTTTTGCATGATAGGAGATGTGGCTGGAATGACACGCACGTTATCGAATACAAGTGTGAGAAGTAAGTAGTGTCATTGTTGCTGTATTGGAGGTTATACAGCGACACTTGTTCAGGTCGCAAGAGTTGTGCCACAGTGTTGGACCTTTGGCAAACCCGGATTAAAAAGACATAACCCAGTTTAGATTATTATTTTTTCATAGCATATAAAGGTAGGCCGTACACTTAATCCACGTGCTATGCAGTGCGTACCAGGCCGTTGGAATGCCCTACTATTTTCTTACAACGGACCACCATTTGGAAAAGCGCATGATACTCATATCATAGCCCTTCCACCAGCAATAGGCCCAAGAGACAGCCCAGGTGGATCCCAAGATGACCGCGAGACCAACAAGATTCGAGTTCTTCCAGGACCATGGCTCTTGCTCCTGCAGCAGAGCAATGTGTTAGCCATGAAACCAGATCGAGAGCGTGATCAAAGTCGTACCTGAATGCCTCTACCAACAAGGTGCTTTTCAACATCGCTAGACTGCGTGACAGCCTTGATAGAGTTGATGACAAGATTAAAATCGCCCTCTTGGGAGCCGAAGAAACTGTTTCGCCCATCAGCAAAAAGGACAGGAAACAGGCCACAGAACAAGTCGCAGAAAACACAAAGGCCTACCTCCTAATCATAATACTAAACCGTTTCACACTCTCCGTATCCAAAGGCTTAGTATCATTCTGCTCTCTTCCCCGATACGTCGCCTTCATCGCATGCCATGGCACAAAAATCCCCATCCCACTCTTTGAATCAAAATCATACTCAAAGTTAATCGACGACTGCTCGCGCCCATCCGCCATAGGCGGCAAAAGCTTATCCTTGAGCGTCAGCGTATACTTTTTGCCATCGAGCTCGCCGATATCCAGGAAAATGCCATCATAGGCCGACAAATCCCAGGCTCGGGTCTCGCCCGTGGTGCGCTGGCTGGCGAATCCCGCACCGCCGAGCGCTTTTGTGTCAAGGGTGCCGTGGAAACGTGCAGTAGAGCCGCTGATGCTGAGATGGGATTGCGAAGCCCCGCCGCGAACGCGGTCGTCGCTTGCTGTCCAGTCTGATGCGTTCCAACCTCTTTTTTGATGGTAAGAAAAAGTTTATGTCAGCATGGGAGGGTTGTTCAATGTAGTTATATACGATGATGTCATTTGGGAGGTGGTGTATACATACTCGCATCCACCGAAAAGAGTGAGTTCTTTTTGTTTTTCCATTGTGAAGTTGATTGTTTTGATGGGAAGGAGATTTCAGGTGCAAAGGAAGGATCAATGAGTGGATACGGTAATAAAGATGATCGGTCGGTCCTACTGACGTACTTAGTACCTACCGCTACTTAATGCCGAGCCCGGTCTGTGCTGGTAAATAAGCAACCGGAATTACTATCATGTCCAAACATCATTCCTCGCCCCGGACTTGTTTTGCCGTGTTCATCAATTTTGAGTTGTGTGTGCGATCGCACTTTGTTCAGACATAATGGATTTCAGGAGTATGGAGCGCATGGATGCTACGGATGAGTCCATCTTACGCGACCCGTATCGACCATTCTACAACATCTTTGGGAGTAAACCCATCTTAGTTAAACAGTGCTTCTTCCCCATATTTCCTTTCGTATCCGGACTTTGTGTTCTGATTAGTGCGGTAGGAGTAATAATTATGACCGAACGGCTTTCAAAGAACCACCGTGGTTGGGCGGTGTACTACTGTTCGATAACGTCACCTCGGATGCGCGGGATCATGCCGCCAACGAGAGAAGTGGGTTTCCCATCAATGTCTGTGTCGAAAACGAGCCAGAATGGTTAACAGATCCGATAGCATTTCTTGCGTGGCTCAAACTAAGCGTGTACATGGCTATCGTGTCGGTGGCCATTGTGCTGTCGTTCCATCTCAAGTTACAACCAACACCACTTGGTTAGCACACGACTATCTTCATCTGAAAATCCCCACTAACACGCGCTACAGAGCTACGCTTTGCGTTACCATTGGGTATTGTCTTCTGGATCTTGTCCTTGGCATGTATGGCTGCGGGGCTGGCTAATTACATCAATACCATCTCACGATACAGTCGGCGCCGGGCACTGGTGCAAACAGGATGGAAGACGCAGGTTATATTCACAGTGGTATCGTGTGCTATTATTGGAACATGTGTGCTGTTTCTCTCTACAAACGCAGAGAAGTAGGATTTCTTTACATGTTCGCATGAGATGTAACGGTTGACTCTCAATACAGGCCATAGGTGCTCTCATAAATCGCATGCTTTTGCTGAATTCTCCCCTGGCGGAATGTCGTAGCTTTATCCACTCTCCCTAGTAACTCATCACAGCCTCATATCCTATTTAGTCGGCATCGAGAATCGCCCAGGTCTGGTCGTCAAGAGTGGTGTATATCAGACCACCTGCCAACAGATCCTCTCCCGCCTTTGCTACGTCTGCGGCGTCGATGCCGAGCTTGGAGGCAATTTCATACTGATTCACGCCCTCGTTCGACTGTTCAACTTCTCTCAAAAAGTTGAAGACCCTCTTCGCAGCTTGAGAGTAGCCTGCAAGTTCGGCCCCGCCATATCCGCCCTCTATCGCTTGTTGTTTTCCTGCTTCATTGGTTGTGGCGCCGCCGGCCTGGCCAGGAGGACCGCGCGTAAAGTAGAGATGGATGGCCGTTGCTTCGAGCAAGTGGTAGGAGATTTCGTTCATGTCCTCAATTGGGCGGATGATTGTCGCTCCGACTGATTTGCGGTCATTGAAGCTCTTTAGCTTGCCCCATGCCCTGCAGTATGCGCCTTCGACGAGCTTAGCCTTGGCGAGGCTGCTGTGATCTACTGTCTCGGGATTGACCCATTGCTTGACCTCTATGCTACCGGTGCCGTCATCGAGACGATATGTGGTGTTTGTGGTCTGGTTAGATATGTTGCGTATTTGGCCGACGAGTGTGAGCTGACTACAAGTTAGCGGAAGCATACATATCAAACGGGGGGCTGTTATGTACCTGGCTGATCACTGTGCCGTCAATTTTGAAGGTGTCGTTGCTTCCTGCCTCTCCTTGCGCGTCTATAATCTGCTTGATGGTAACAGGGCGTATTGAGTCCTGGATCTGATTTTGCCGGCCACCGGGACTCTGCGTACTGCCGCCCTCTCCTGGTATGAAGCCGCCTCCGCCACCACCGCCGCCAGCGCCATAGGACGTGTACGAGGTTTCGTAGTTGTTGTAATCTGAAGTGGTTAGCCTGAATTCTTAGCAACATTGGAACATACAGGACCTACTCATCCTGCTGACTGAAGTTGAGAGACGCCGTGTGCAGCAAACCTACTCAAGGCAAAACGCGTCGGACGCGCCTGCCTCATCGCGGGGCACGTGAGCGCTATTCCAACAGTATCCCTGCCGCCAAGATTTCGGAAGGTCCGTGCTCGAAATTTTCCCAAGAGCGACTCTACGCGCGACTTTCTAACATCAAGCAGAGCAAAAGTTTGCCTCCGTCGTCCCGGAACCCTACAGTCGAGCAGCCAAATATGGCCCCCCGCGCGAGCTCGCCGGCGCTCTCCGAAACCGAGTTCGACATTTTCGATGCCCTAGCTGGCGGTGATGACATTCAGCAAGAGACAGACCTGAACGCAGATCTCGGCTTGGATCTTGACGTTGGCAGTGACGATGGATCCGATGATGAGGCTTTCATCGCCGCGAAACAGGCTGCTTCAAATCGTAAAGCCTCGAACGTAGGCAAGTCGGTCAAGAAGGGTGGAGGTTTCCAAGCCATGGGCCTAAATGCGGCGCTTCTAAAAGCTATCACACAAAAGGGCTTCAAGGTCCCGACTCCGATTCAGCGCAAGGCAGTGCCGCTTATGCTTCAGGGCGAGGATGTGGTGGGAATGGCCAGAACCGGTTCTGGAAAGACGGCCGCTTTCGTCATACCTATGATCCAGAAGCTCAAGGCGCATTCCGCAAAAGTGGGCGCGCGAGGAATTATCATGTCGCCCTCTCGCGAACTTGCGTTGCAAACACTTAGGGTAGTCAAGGAGCTGGGTCGTGGTACCGATTTACGAACTATCTTGCTCGTTGGTGGTGACAGTCTTGAAGAACGTACGTATACATGGTCACTGAGCCATTGTGATGCATACTAATAATCCCGCAGAATTTAGCTCCATGACCACAAACCCCGACATCATCATTGCTACTCCGGGACGTTTCTTGCATCTCAAGGTTGAGATGGGCCTCGACCTCTCCTCGGTCAAGTACATTGTTTTCGACGAAGCCGATCGGTTGTTCGAAATGGGTTTTGCTGCCCAACTTTCGGAAATTCTTTACGCCCTCCCCGCCTCGAGGCAGACACTCTTGTTCAGTGCCACACTGCCAAAGTCACTCGTGGAGTTTGCCCGAGCAGGCTTACAAGAGCCCAAGTTAATACGTCTGGATGCGGAAAGTAAGATCTCGCCAGATCTCAAGAGTGCTTACTTTACCATCAAGTCGGGCGATCGAGATGGAGCTCTGCTGTACCTTCTGGATAGCGTCATCAAAGTCCCCGTAGGTGAGACTGATGCCGCAAAGAAGGCCCGAGAAGAGAGCGAGAAGCCCGGCAAGAAGCGGAAGCGTAGTGAAGGCTTCGTCAAAGACCTTCCCGTTGCAGAGTCTACCATCATCTTTGCTGCAACGAAACACAGGGTAGAGTATCTGGCTAACCTTCTTCGAAATCTGGGATATGCTATATCGTATGGTGAGTGAGATGATGTATTCTATTCTGATTTATACTAATATTCTACAGTGTACGGTAATCTCGATCAAACTGCTCGAAAAGAGCAAATCCAAGACTTCCGAACTGGATTGACCCGCATCCTTATTGTCACAGATGTTGCTGCGCGTGGTGTTGATATGCCTCACATCAACCATGTCATAAACTATGACTTTCCGTCGCAACCCAAGATTTTTGTCCATCGAGTCGGACGAACAGCACGTGCGGGAAGAAAAGGTTGGGCATACAGTCTATGCAGACATGTCGACCTACCCTACCTTATAGATCTGCAGCTCTTTCTCGGCAAGCGCCTGCTTTTGGGGCGGTCGAGTGACGAGCCTAATTATGCAGATGATTTTGTTGTTGGGAGCCTGTCGCCGTGGCAGGTAGAAAGCTCCGTGGAGCAAGTCAACAGACAACTCAGCGAGGACGAGGACTTGGCGCTTTTACTGAGTGTTGCTGAAAAGGGTGAGCGGCAGTACCAGCGCACACGCAACCAGGCAAGCGCACAGAGCGTGGTACGCGCCAAAGAACTAGCAGCGTCTCCTAATTTTGCTGAAACGCACATGCTTTTTAGCAATGACGCACACACCGCTCAAAGAGAGAAAGAAGATATGCTTGCGAGGATCCAGTCATTCCGTCCTGCGGAAACGGTGTTTGAAATTGGGAAACGCGGCATCCATAGCGAAACAGCTGAGATTATGCGCAAAAGAAGGGAGCAGGTTGAGCGTCAGAAAGCTAAACAGGCGGCTAACAAAAAAGGTGAAGATGAGCTGGACACTATTCATGCTTCTTCAAGAGAAGTAAATGACGAAGATATGTCCTCGGAGGATGAAGTGGAGGTTACAGAGGGTGTCTATGATTCTGACTCTGATGAGCTTGAAGTGTCAGTGTCACAGCCGGCCTCGAAAAAGTCTAAGCAAGACAGCTGGAAGAATGACGACTACTTCATGTCGTATACTCCCAAGGAGAATCTGGCCGAAGAAAAGGCATATGGAGTCAGCGGTGGAGATGCTGGCAACACCAACTTTGTGTCTGCAGCAAGAGCTGCAGAGATGTCGCTGGTCAACGACGAGATCCAAGGTTTTGCAGACGCCGTCAAGTCCAAGATGCGGTGGGACAAAAAGTCGAAGAAGTATGTCAACCGCACCAACGACGACGACGGGTCCAAAGGAGCCAAGATGATCCGCGGGGAAAGTGGACAAAAAATTGCGGCGAGTTTCCGAAGCGGTCGTTTTGATGACTGGCGCAAAGCAAACAAGGTCAAGATGCCGAGGGTGGGCGAGATGGAATCCGCCAACCGCCCAGCGGCATCTTTCAACAACGCACCTCGGTACAAGCACAAATCGGAAAAGGCACCGAAGCAAGCTGACCGATACCGCGACGATTATCATGTGCAGAAGAAGCGGGTGGCTGAAGCACAGGAGAAGCGCATTGGTGCCTTCAAGGACGGAAAGGGCAAGAGTGAGCTTCGGGATGTGGATACAGTGCGCAAAAACCGCAAAATACAGGAGAACCGGCGAGCAAAGAATGCGCGGCCGTCGAAAAAGCGGAAACACTGAGGTGGTTGAATCAATACACGGGCCTTATGCCTGGACGCATGAATCGACAATGATGAGGGTTGAGTTGGCACGTGTCAGTGATGCTGCTGTGTAACATGATGATGATCCACCATGGTTGCGGGCCGAGGTGCACAGTGTCGGATGTGATTTGTCGGCCGGCCCTCTGGCGAGGCAAAACAAAGAAGGTGGCTGCACCATTGGCCAGAGGGGCTAATTGTGCGAGAAAGGACCGTTGTAATGGGCAAGGTCAGGTCATGGTTGCTTTTATTTGCAGAGGCTGTCGTTGCTTTGCTGTGCCACCTGGGTGCGGATTGGCGAAACTTAATCGGGTACTGGAACAAAATTGTGGGTGAGCACCATGCCCCTCTCGGCCAGAGCGCATTGGACTCAATAGTGGCTTTTTCTATCTGCGCACATCGCAGTGGTCGACGAGAAATAAAGGTTGCAAAAACAAGTCGTGGCTCGATTGGCAGCGACCTGGACCCCCTTGAGTACTTTTGTGTTTGGGTTTTGGGGTGCTAAGTTTGTGACTGCAGGCCATTAGGACGCAAACGGACGATATCTACTACGTGTGGTATGTATGCATGTATTCATGTAGGTCTACTCCATACTCTACAGGGTAAGGGCTATAGTGCAAAACATCCGCTAGACAAATGACAGTGACAGGCGCCTGCACCATAGCATGTGCTCCGCGCCTAGGGTCAAGGCTTGCCTGCAAGCTCACCACCCTCAATAAGGTCCGAAGCAGGGACAGGGCTCCCAGGGGAGGGAGGGCCGCGTCCACATCGGGCTATGCAGGCACGTCATCCCACCATCGAGGAGATTTCTTTGAGCCGACATATTTCTTCTCCACTCAACGAAACTCAAGGGTGCACACCACCATTCCTTATTCTGGGTAAATGCCGCCAGGCCTCAATAGCCTTAGAATCCTCCTGCACCTGCGCTGCGGCAGCTCACCCGACGTTCTTCCAGAAGCCGCCACATTTGTTATTGCTGATGCTGCAACTGTTGCTACTACTGCTACTACTACTCTACCACTGCTACTGCTGCTACTACTACTACTACTAGTACTGCTGCTACTGCTGCTACTGCTGCCATTGCTTTTTGTCTTCTCCTTTGGTTGCGAGCAAGTGCTACTGCCGGCTGACTGCACTTACACGCTGTGTGGGTGGCCTGAGAGCCGTGGCTTCGGCCTCGGGGTTTTGTAACTACGCGATGCCGACCAACAATACTCCTACGCCTCCCCGTACTTCAACGGCTTTTTGATATTCGACATGCCCCCAATCCGTCGGCCAATTTCGCAGCAATACGCTTGACGCTTTTCAATCAAAACTAAACACCCGCACCAGACGTCGGCACGCAGGTCAACGGCTGCGGCGTGGTTCTCTTACGGCGGCGCAGTCTAGACTGCCGCTCTAGTCGGGTGGCTGCAAGCGTAGTCACATTCCATATCTCGGTAAACGGCTGCTTGGTTGTTGATATAGCATATTACCGGAAATTTCTCGCTCCGCTGCGGGCCTGACGAGTCGACTCGAAGGGGGTCAGTAGCGGATGTCTGCAGGGTTTGCCTGTCATACACACGCATTGTAAGGAGCTGGCTGCAGGGCGCCTTGGGGGCAAACCATGAGCCGCACATGCTGTGTGAGCATGTCTAACTACACATGCTCATATCCTTACACTAGACCCACGCGACCATCAACTTTGAGAATAGTATACACATTACACAACATATTGACGCACCGAGGTCAGCACTGGACCAACTCGGCCCGCACCCAGTCGCAAATCGACAGTGGTCCCGCGCCCAGGTGCAAGGGAGGGCGAGGCTGCAAGGGCCCCCAGGAGGGAACGGACAGCATGGCTGGCGAGGGCCCCTGGCAGAGGCTACTTTGGCACAACGTGTCCTGAGCACCGGTTCGTAGATCCCGCCCGCAACTCTGTCGCAATATTTGGGGCGTCGCCATGCGGTTGACGCCAACCTGTCACAATACTGAGCTCGTAGGAACACGAGATGGGGCATGGCAAGGCCGGCAGAGGGCCGTATACGCATTGCAAGGCAAATAGTTCCAACAGCGAAACGTGTAGACGGGGCTCTTAACAGTCATCATCACCGCACAAACACGGCGGCTGGGCCCGCCACCGCAGGACGAGCAGTCCCGGGACATTGGACAGGCCGTTATGCGGATGCCATAGCTCCGGCGAATGGTACTCAGAAGTGAAAGCAATCTATATAGGCGACATAGGGCCTGCTCCCAACGACACCACTTTCGCTATCTAAGATTATTTTTGGATCTCAGTCATGGTCGAACAAGGCTAAATAGACGGCCTAGCTTCAGGGTCACTGCGTTGGTTTCTTGGGATAGGTGTTATATTTTCCGCGGGTGGGGGGCGCCACCACCAATCACACGCTTGGCGGAGGTTGCCATGTTTTATCCCCAAAACAAGCATGCGCTTTTCGGCCGTAAAAAAAAACACCCTAGTCGAGTGATGGTGCCATCCCCTTCCCCCGACGAGCGAGGAGGAAACGCTCCTGCAGACCTGACTCATACTCCCTGCGTTTTGGATCTCGGCTCATTCCGTTAAGAGCAGGGTAAAGATGTGCAGAGGGGGGGAGGGGGCTTGCTTTGCCCTTGTTCAAGCGAGTACATGTGCCGTGCCCTACCACTGCAGGTTGTGTTGGGGTAGGGACAAGGGCAATCCGGAATTTGTCATGGCGACAGTTTATGATGGATGCTGTAAGTAAAGTGTGTGCAAGTACATATGTTGGTCGTTCATGGATAAGCTCATCCAGGGATAGTGCCACGGTATAGATCCCAGCCACGGCACCGATCTTCACAGCTCTCGGCTCAGCTAACCGCAGCTCCGTGTCGAGGTCGAGTCCCACGGGTCAACAAGTCTATCCACCCATCCACTGTGGACTGCAGCGCGGAATCTTTGCCCTGCCGCAGTCGCCGTTCTACCTTCTGAATGCGTCGCCGCGGTTGACAAGCGAGGTGGCCGCTAATGCTCCTGCTGCCATTCCTTTTGTCCTTCTCTCTCTGTGGCATCGGCAGCAGCGAAGCGCTCTGTCTTGTGTTTCTCATTCCCGTCGAGAAAAAAAACACGAGGTCATCACATGCCAAGGAGGCCTCTCATCTGCAATGTTTCTCGTGCCCTCGACCTAGGCGTCGGCCCCGCATCATCAATGCTGCCACTACTGCGCACACGCCAGCACGACAAGCCATGCTGCCCGTAATGCCGTCTCTCCTGGCTCGGGCAGTTTGCAGGCAGATCTTCGACCGGGCGCCAACTTTCGATCGATTCACCCACCGGAGTTTTTTTGTGTGCCCAGTGCCATGCCCATGCAACACGAAGCCTATAATGGAACATATGATATGCCTGTACCGCATTTTGCCCATGGCACTATGTGTCGCTTCATAAGAGCATTGGACGCCACCCCTAGCGCGTGATTCTGGGGTGGTTGGGACTGAGGACTGTTCAGTGTTAGATTTTGCAGGCTGCATTAGAGGGTCGCCTGAAGCGTGAATGAGTCCGTTGTTTGACGTCTTATGCACCCGTCACTGGCCAAGTGCACACAACATTCCACACATGGCCACCCCAATGCCCAGCTGTGCAGAAGCTTTTCTGGCACCAAGTACGAGGGGCAGATAGATATGTCCTCGGATGCAGCTTACCGTTGCTCGCGCGTGCTGTCCCAGAGCACACTGCATCTGCCAGATCTATCACCCGCACCATATACATAAGCTTACAGCGCCGGCGCCATGCAGCTAGGTGGGCATGGCGTGTCGCATGACAAAGCTACGTGCCCCACAAGATGCGACAAGAGTTCAGACTTGCCGCAGGAAGGGACGTCGCCGTGGGCTGAGAACCTAATGACGAACGGATTGCTTTTGCGGGCAAGTCGGACCTCGCTCGACGTGACGACGGAAATTTCCATACAAAAAGGCGTCGCCCTGCCTCAGCCATATCCGCACGAAGACGTCGATCGCAGCAGTGGTCGTGTTTCCAACCTGTATGGGCCGTGATAGAGTTGACGCCAAGCATGTTGCGTCATCATCCTCAGAGCATACTAATGATTGCTATCGCAACATGTACTTTGACATCGTACGTCCCACTGCTAGGGACCCTGAGCAAGCTTTCCCCGGCAATCAATGCATAGTAGCCGCCGCGAGGCGAGGACTTCCGCTGCGACCGTCGGTCGGTGCGAAGAGGCGAGCGAGGCGATCCATGTGGTGGTTGGTCTGAAGGGGTCCTGACGCGCGACTGACAGCGACAAGCGTCGCCATAGCAGTAGTGCACCACAGCCGCGGGCCTGTCATCGAGAGCCACAAATGTCCTCCATGGAGCTTGCGCTCGCAATGCTAACCCCATGGCTCCTGAAACCCCGTGATCGTCTGGCTGAAATGACTTGCATCCTTTGCCGTTCCTAATGCTTGTCTGGGCCGAACGTTTTCGGTCTCTGGATATGCCTAATCGAGCCAGCAAAGGCAATTACTGGGTCACACATAAGCGCACGCCGCGCATCAAGGGCCCCCCTCGACCTGTGCCATGCTTCAACTGAAAGTTTGCCTGGGCGGCCGCAAAACAATGGTGCAATGGCGTGTAGAAGCGCGAGCCATATCCCGTTAGCACACCCCGGCTCTCAGACGGTGCGGAAAGCAGGGGGATCGAGCGGCCTCTGACAAGGCTCCCCAACCCGCTTTGCCCATGCACCCACTACCAACTAATGGCCGTGCATAGGTGCTTCCGCGGGTGCATCGGCCGTCTGGGACACCCAGCCTAGCAAAAATGTCGAAGAACCATCAGCCGAACGAGGGAAGCATGTCGTCGTCCCCGAGACGCATCATCCCCTGCTCCCGTTGCCCGGAACTCAGCGTGGCCCCCGTCTCTTGGGAAGCCCCTCATGCACGACTTGACAGGGATTGGCAAAGATCTGTTAGCAAGAATTCCCCATAACTGATTGTGGTTATTACTGGGGAATTTCCGTCGAGTGGGCAGACGACTGCTCTGATATTTTTACGATTCGCCATCCCAAATCCCCCATTGGCTCCACACTGAGTCAAAACCATCGCCTCCCCTCTCCTCTTCCTCATCCCATTACCCTGTTAGCTTCAGTAGACCTAACACCAACACTGGCCCCGCCGTCTCTTGCTTCCCTACGACTATCTACCCCAACTACTACTCTGTGCCTGTTCAGGCCTACACGACACTGCTGTCACAAAAGGTAATTTCAAGAGCCCGCTTGTTCTTCCTAATTCTATTGCCTTGATCTTTTGTTGCCGGCTGGCTTACGGCATGCCGCCTGTTCGGCATCGAGGGCCGTACGTACGTACCCAGTTGTACATTCGCCACTTGTTTAGCCTTACGTAGTTGATCCCTACCCTCCATCATCATCTTCACCTCCTTTCATCTTCTGCATCAACTTACCTTCTCTACCATCTAGACTGTCTCCGACTTCCTGGTCAACTTTACCGTGCCTTTGCTTCTTCCTTGGGTAGCAAAACTGAAGCGCGGTATCCAAACCTGCGCGGTTTTCTGGCCCACCTGTACCTCCACACACCGTTGAGCTCCCGCTGCTGACGCGGCGTTTGAGCGCATAGCGGTAAAACTATGCAGAGCCTGGTTCTACCCGGTCCGAACTCACTCCTTTCTACGCCATTTGGGCGGCCGGCGGAAGCTGAAGACAGCCTGTCCAAATTTCGGGCGAAATTCAGCCCTCACAGGTCTGCGCATCAGGATTACCCATCCCCGCCCATGTCAGAACCTCAATCCCCAGCTCGTCGACCAGCACAGTCTGTTGAATCAGCGCGCCTCTCTTATTCCCAGCCTATAGGATCGTCTCAACGACAGGATAGCTTTGTTCAACCTCCTGCGCCACCCTCAATATACGATCCACGTTCATCAATGGCAACACACGTACTTCCTCCGCAGCGACCACTATACCCTGGGGAATCCCAGTCCAGGGGCCAGGCTCTCTCTTACCAACCTGGACGTCCACTCCAACATCAACCTTATGGACAATCTATTCCTCAACCCTATGGATATGGCTACCAAACCAACTCTTTGCCACCTTATGCTGGAATGCAACACCAAGGACCTATGGTTCAGCCAACTGCGATGATTGCACCCCCACCAGCGAGGCCATCTAAGCCAGCCAGAAGAACCAAAGCACATGTGGCGTCAGCCTGTGTCAACTGCAAGAAGGCACATCTCAGTTGTGATGTTCAGCGTCCTTGTGGTCGCTGTGTGGCTTCTGGTAAACAGGTTAGTTACCCTTGTAAAGTCATTAGACCTGTAAGCCTGTTCCTGACGATGCTAATTTTGGGAAATAGGAGACATGCAAGGATGTACAACACAAGAAGAGAGGGCGGCCGCGACTCAGGGACGACAGAGAATTTGCAAGAATGGAAGAAGGTAGACCGAACAGTCAACTGTTGGGTGCTCCACCTTCAGAAACTCTTGTTCATCATTCGACATATCCAGGGTCTCTTCTACCCCGAGCCCCTGATTCCCAGCGCATGTTTGGGGGCGCTGCGCACCAGCGAGATCTCCCAAACGCCAGCCTTCCCTTACCGGTATCTGCGACGAGAGACGCAACCGGCGGACCACTACCTCTCCCCTATAGCACGGGAGCAAGCCTGGCATACCACAAGCTTCCAGTTGCATACCTGAGCTTGGACCTGATGATACAAAAAACAAATCATGCCTTTGCGGAATTGGTATCCTTTTTGGGAGACATCCAGGGTAAGCATCTTGGCGATCTGCTGGAGCCCAGGCAAAACGAAAGTCTCCAGCGATTGCGTAACGAACTACGCGATGAGCGCGATGAACGTGAGCCGGCATACATGGCACCCATAACTCCTGTGGGGCAGGATCCCATGCGATCAATAATGGACGCTGTAGCAGATCAAGACATTGACCACTTCACCCAGGGCTTCACCA
Source organism: Bipolaris sorokiniana ND90Pr (assembly GCF_000338995.1). Lineage (NCBI taxonomy): Eukaryota > Fungi > Ascomycota > Dothideomycetes > Pleosporales > Pleosporaceae > Bipolaris > Bipolaris sorokiniana. The sequence continues at coordinate 996,254 of NW_006911906.1, read as the reverse complement.
ACAGGCCAATCTACCTCAGCTTCCGCGCCTCAGGTGCAGAGCCATATCAGTCACTTCAAGTCCAAATCCGGCTTGCGAAGACCACACTATACTTTGTGACGCTGGTTGTGATATCACCACCAAGGCTCGCAGCCCCAAACCTACTCACTCAGCAGCTTGCTCCCCCCACACCAAACAACGCACCCCAGACAACATCTGCGTTAAACAACGCACCAGTATCATACCTCACGCCGCACCAGTCCCGTCGACCATCTTCAACCAGCTCCGGGCCAAGCTCACCGTACTACAATCTCTCAGCTGTCCGAACGTCCTTGCCTATGATAAGCCCCGGCTCCTACAGTAGCAGTCCATCTTATGGCTACTCACCCACCGCAGGCACAGGCGCAGACACTGGATACTTGTCCACCTACCAGCTTCCCGTCCAACCCAGCACAAATACATACCCCTCGCCCTACGGATCCACCACTCGACCGCCCACGTCGTCTTCACAGCAACCCTTCCGCGAACTGAACCGTCCTGTACGTCTCGAGGGCCTACACCTTCCGCCCATTCGAACGGCACCCTCGCCCCTCGGCTCACCACTGCACATTGAAGCAATGAGTACGAGTGCTACAGCAACAGCAGAACACGAGCGTGCTAGACCATTGGAGTCGCTGGCGAGTGGTGCCGAGCAGCGGAGGCTTGAGTCTCCTGAGACGGTGAAGCGGAGGCGATTGGATATTCAACAGATGCTGGAATAAGAAAAGAAGAGTTAGGGAAGCACTCACAAGGACATGGAGGGTTGATTTACCTGCTGGTCGGGTATCCTTCTCCTTTGAATTGTCTCGTTACGTCTGTGTTACAGAAAACAGTGGAACGCATGCACATGATGGAAACGGGGAATGATTCAACTCGTTGGGATGTTTTTTTTCTTCTACTTCACTTCAGGTTCTGTTCTTCTTTTCCTTGCCTTTTTTGCATTTTGGAAAATCAGTACGATCTTGCATGATTCCGGCGTCTTTCTTCACATGCTTCTTGCCTCGGCATTTTTTTCTCTGCTGTTCTCTTTACCTCTCGCTTTTCCTTAGTTGTCACCATGTCCTTTGTTGAGCTTGCAACAAACCATTCTACCTTAAAGATACCATGAATTCCTATTTTTTCTCTCCTCCTACTTCTCATCTTACTTCTCTTCTTCATCCCCCTAAGTTCCGGTCAGCCCCGGGGGGCCAATTTCAACCAAAAACGAAACTATTATTCAAGCATTTCACTTATTCACACCGTTGTGTGGATACAATACGAGGGGCGCGTTTGCCACGAACATCGTACGAATGAGGCGGACTGCTAGGCTCTTTTTATTTCGCGACTAAAGGAGGCTAAGAAAGGAGGATATACCCTTTTTTTTACCATTTTCTCTCCTGATTTTTCTCTCGCTATGATGGGAATTTAAGGTTTATGGAGAAATGTCATACAGATGTAGAGCTAGCTACATGAATACTTGGATTGCATATTTTAACGAAAACTTCATTGACATACACCGATAACCCACACATTTACTAAACACACACTAATCCGCTGTCCTTCCCCTTTTACATCACTGATTCCATCTCGCTCACGCTTCGATTAGCCAAATCCGTCTGGAATTTAGACAAGCTTTCACCGCCCACACCGCCGCCGGATAAACCAAACGGGCAAAAGGAACAAGACAAAAAAACAGCACTTATCCTTTCTCCGTGCCCCCGTTCAAGACAAAAAAATTTGATGACCTGACGTCCGACATATGCATGCCCTAACCTGCGCTTGGCTCCCTTAGCTCAAACCTTGAAACAGGTGTTCAAAACTCTAAACGGGATCGGCGGGACATGACGAACGCAACTTGGGGGGATGTGGGTAATTGCGCTACTGCTACGGAGGGCACTCGCCGACCTACTAAGAACAGCGGAGGGGAGTCCGTGAGTTTTGGTCTGACTGGCAATTAGGGATGTGATTGGGCTAGGCTATGCTTAGGCTGGGCGTTGCGTTGGTGTATGTATGTAGGAAGGTAGGGTTCGGAGATACATATTGAGTGTGTGGCTACTTGGTATTACTAGTTATGTATGTATTGTATGCAGGGACGTAAGTAAAGGGGGGGGAAGTAAACTAAGTATGTTGGGTATCGAGAAGAGACATGACTAGCTTGGGTGCTTGGAGGGAGCGCAGAATACACGGCGGATACTTTTTTTTGAGATAGTGGCCATGTGTGTTTTCTGGCTTTCTTCCGGCAAATGGTAAGGTATGGTGAAGAAATCCCAGATCTATGGTAAGGAGGCGATAAGCTTAACCTAAGGCCTTGACCTTCTTTTTCTTCTTCTTTACACCACCATCGGCAGAAGCATCTGGTTTCTTGCCCTGCTGAAAGTCGCGCCAGCTATTGATTCTTGTGTCCCGTGTCTTCTCCCACGCCTCGTCTTGCTCTCTCTTGCGCTTGCGCTCCTTGGCTTCTTCCTCCTCTTTGCGCTGTGCCCTGCCCTCCTCGCGCATCGCTGCCTTCATCTGCCTCTGCTTCCTTAGTTCATTCTCTCGTATAACCCAGATAGTTTTCTGCCGCCACTCCTTGGCAAACTCTTCACTACGTGTTTCCTCGTCGTCGGCTGTGAGCTTCTTCTCGCGCATGAGTAGCATGCGCGCATCGGCAATGTTTTCGTCGAGCTCCGCGCGCAGCTTCTCGTCGAGCAGCACCGTCTGGGCTTTCTTGAGGCGATCGAAGGCGTCGGGGGCGAGCTCGTTCTTGGTCTTGTCCGGATGGATGAGGAGGGACTTTGCGCGATAGACTTTTTTGATGTCGGATTCGGGGACACCGGGTTGGAGGTCTAGGACAGCGTAGGCATCGAGGCTGAAGACGCTGCGGATGCGATCAATCTCTGCGTCCTTGTCGAGCTCCTTGCCGATGCCTGCCAGCTCAGCATCGATGTCCGCCATGTTGACGTGAGATAGCTTGCACGTAGAATGTAGAGATTTCAGACACCGTCAGTCCGTCAGAGTAAGTGTTAGTGAGGGTATCAAGTGTAGGCGCGATTATTGGCGCTATGCTTGGTCTTCCTTGGGAGAAAGATGAAAGGTGAAGGTGAGTGTCGCAGCTATGATGGCCAGCCACAGCAATCCCCGCGGCGAAGCGCACAGACCACCAAAAGTGCTCCACCAAAAAGTTCTCTTGAGATGCGACGCGGAAGTCTCAAACACCAAATTGCCCGAGAAAAGCGTTCAGCGCCAGAATGGCCGCACCAGAGATTACCGGTCGCACAAGACCTACAAAGGTCAAGAAGCGTGAAAATGTCCAGAAACGGAAGCGCGACGATGTGGATGTGGAGAAGCTGGAGCAGGCAGTTCAGGACCTGGTAGGCTTGTGAAAACATCGCAATTTCACAGGGCGCATGAGACTGACTGTAGATACAGGACCCCAAGCAAAGCTCTTATAAAGACTTCACCGACCTGCCGCTCTCCGACCCGACCAAACAAGGCCTCAAGTCTGCACACTTTGCAGTTATGACCGACATCCAGGCCAAGGCGATTCCGCTTGCGCTCAAGGGCCACGATATACTTGGCGCCGCAAAGACTGGAAGTGGAAAGACACTTTCTTTCATCATTCCTGTCCTGGAGAACCTTTACCGGTTGCAGCATGTTGGGCCGGACGCAGGCTTAGGCGCTTTGATTCTATCGCCGACTCGAGAACTCGCCATTCAGATATTCGATGTCCTTCGCAAGATTGGAAGACATGGCCATATGTTTGCTGCAGGTCTTCTTATTGGAGGCAAGAGTTTGCAAGCCGAGAGGGAGGCTCTGACAAAGATGAACATACTTGTCGCAACACCGGGAAGAATGCTACAACATTTGTCGCAAACAGCCGCTTTCAATGTTGACGACCTCAAGATGCTGGTGCTGGATGAGGCAGATAGGATTCTTGACATGGGTTTCCAGCGGGACGTGGATGCAATCATCGAGTACCTGCCAAAGGAGAGGCAAACACTCCTCTTCTCCGCTACACAGTCTAAGAAGGTGTCGGACCTTGCACGTTTGAGTCTCCAGGACCCCGAATACGTATCGGTTCATGCTGAGGACAAGACCGCAACACCCAAGGGACTCACACAAAACTATATCATCTGCCCTCTGGAGGAGAAGCTGGATACACTGTGGAGTTTTATTCAGTCGAGCAAGAAGTCCAAGATTCTCTGCTTCTTCTCGTCTGCCAAGACTGTTCGATTTGTCTACGAGTCCTTTCGTCACATGCAGCCTGGTATTCCGCTGTTACACATTCATGGTCGCCAGAAACAAGGTGCTCGATTAGACACAACCGCCAAATTTTCCTCTGCCAAACACTCTTGCCTCTTTGCAACTGATGTTGCAGCTCGAGGTCTCGATTTTCCTGCTGTCGACTTTGTCATACAGGTCGACTGCCCTGATGATGTTGACACGTATATTCACCGAGTCGGTCGAACAGCGCGATACAACCGAGAAGGACGTGGTGTTCTCTTCTTAGCACCCAGTGAAGAAGAGGGCATGTTGAAGCGTCTCGAAGCTAAGAAAGTGCCCATCGAGATGATCAATGTGCGACAAAAGAAGCGCCAGTCAATCAAGGATCAGTTGCAGAACATGTGCTTCCAGGACCCTGCCTTGAAGTATCTGGGGCAAAAGGCCTTCATGACGCATGTCAAGTCTATCTATCTACAAAAAGATAAGGAAGTCTTCAAGCTGAAGGAGTATAATCTCGAAGCATACGCGGCGAGTCTGGGTCTCCCAGGAACACCAAGGATTAAGTTCTTGAAAGACGACGACAGCAAGCAGAAGAAACAAGCATCGAGGCAGACTATTGAAGTCTCTGATTCATCAGATGCCGAAGAAGTCACGAAGACAGACAAGCCTGTGCGAACTAAGTATGACCGTATGTTCGAGCGCAAGAACCAGGATGTCCTCGCAGAGCATTACCAGAAACTTGTTAGGAACGAAGACGAAGAGGCGCAGGCAGACGAGTTTAGTGGAGCTGGAGCGGCGACCAACGGAGACGACGACTTCATGGCTGTTAAACGACGGATTCCAGCAGATGACGAACCCGAGGACCTTAACACTGACCATGACCCCATGCTTCCTGTGGGCGGTCGTGTTGTCCACATTGCCGGCGCATCGCAACCCATCGTCATTGACAGCCATCGCCGAGAGAAACTTCTTCAATCCAAGAAGAAGCTCACTAAGCTTATGGACAAAGGCAAGAAGCTCATTTACGACGACGAAGGTAACCCGCACGAAGTTTACGAACTCGAAAACGAAGAGCAATTCCGCGCCAAGGGCTTGCCAGAAGAGCAACGACAGAAGTTCATCGAGGCCGCACGCGAAGAAGTCCAAAATGCCGATATCGAAGACAAAGCGACTGCCAAGGCAAAGAGGAAAGAAAAGTTGCGGAAACGCAAAGAGAGGGAAAGGGCTGAGATGGTCAATGCTGATGACGATGCAAGCGATGCAGGAGTCGTACTTCCAGATCCTGGCGAAGACCTCTTGGCGAACTTTAGGGCAGACGCAGAGTATAGTGATGACGATAAGGACGTGTCAGAGGAGGAACAACAAGAGGAGCCGCCCAAAAAGCAGAAGAAGTGGTTCCAATCTGACTCCGAGGACGAGGAAAAGGTTGCGAAGAAGAGGAAGAAGGCGAAGACTGCACACAGAGTCGAGGAGCTCGAGACATTGGAGGATATGGAGGCGCTTGCTGCTGGCTTGCTGAACTAAGGTTGTCGTGTTGTGTTTATATAGTAATCTTTCAAAAATACCATTGTGCTTCACCAAAATTCTTAGTGTCACCATTCTCCTGCTGTTTCCCTAGGAGTGAATGGCTTCTAGACTACAACTACCTGCAGCCAGTGTGGCTATAGCAGTCATCAATCTCATACCTGGGTTCGAGCCGCCGGCTGAAATACCCCTGGCTGGATCATAATATACATTTCTGATGCCAGATCATAATACAAGCTTAATATAAGCTTACCGAGATATCGGGTGTTCTACGAACAACAGCCGTACCACATTACCGGGTATATAAGATGTTGGATATGGACCCATCTATCGTATTACATGCAATAGCCATCTGGCTATATGTATGCAGCAAAGGCCCCCAATGCAGCCTGCTGCTTTCCGGGTTTTCTCAACAAACGGGTGTCGAATGTAAGTCTGTAGGCTATTTGGGATAGATGAACAGGTACATGCGGGTATGTTGCTAATTTTGGGAGGTTGGTTAGGTGAGGGGTGAATTGGGAGTGGGAGAGAGGGGAAGCTGAGGGTAAGAAGAAGTTGAAATAAGACTTGTTTTCCGGTTTGCAGCTGTACCGTGAGAATCGTACAGGAGCACTGAAGATCAATAATCAAATCGAGATATCACTCATCACTACACCCTAGTCAACTCGAAGAGAGAATACCCATAATAAGGCATCTCAGTCTCCACATCACACCAGTAACAGCCAAGATGCACATCCTCTCTCCACAGAGTGGTTTACTCACTCTATCCTACGCAATCCTAACTCTCAGCATCCCCCTCCCCAACCCCACCCTCCTCAGCTCGAAAAACAACATCTTCCTCACCACCTGCACCACCCGCTCCATCCTCACAGACGAAACCTCTTCCTCTGCCATCCTCTACGCCGGCACACCCTCCACCACCTCTCCCGTCGCCATCGGCACCATCGCCTCCGCCCGCGCTATCCAATGGGCGGGCTTCACGCGCCGCGTTACGCTCGACGGCGCCGGCGTGTTCGAGAGCAGAATCGAGCGAGGCGCGGATGCGCTTCCCAAGAGCGAACTTGCGGGGTATGCGACGTTGGAGACTAGCGCCGTAGCAGGGGGAAAAGAGGAGTATGCGTGCTTTAGGGATGGGGAAGCGACATTTAGGTTTGTGGGTGGGTTGTTGGGTGAGGAGACGACGGTGTGTAAGACGGAGTTTTGGTGTGCGAGTTTGCCTGTTTAGAGGGATTGAGTTGTAGAAGATGAATGGATAGGAGTGTTTGGGGTGAATTTTTTTGGAGAGGGGGGGGGGTGGGAAGAGAGTGGTTAGTATGGTGTGTTGCTAAGAGTAAGCAAGTTAGGTCAGTAGGCGATGATGCATGATGCTACTTTCCTGGAGCGTTTTTTCGGGTTCGCATGCTGGAGGGGACGATGATAGATGTTGTTTATCAAGTTCCCGTATAGAGGACTAGGTATCCTAGCTATTTTTGTTGCTATCCAGATAAAGCTTCGATCTGACCACGGTTAAGCTACACGTGAAGATATACTTTAGAGTATCTGCCTTTTTGGTCTAGCGCCTTGGCATTTTAAAAGTCCCTGGCGCTTACTATCACACACTTCACCCGATAAACTACTTACCGGTGTTTATCATCATCTCTAACCAGCAGCATGCTGTTCTGAAAGACACGAGGGTTTAGAAACAGCCTTAAGGCACCCCCTTGGAAGGCGTTTACTCGGCGTACCACTGACTCGTCTCCTGTCTTGGCTGGCAGGTCCTGTTCATCTCAATATCTCCGAGTTTCTCATCCATAGCCACTAGTGTTCTGTCAGCATTTGGTAAATATTGGGTTTTCTGCGTGTATACTAGAGGAGTGAAGATGTCACCGACGGTCTTAGAGGTGCAAGCTGGGGTGCGGAGTACTAACGCCTTCATATATTACCACACTTATTACCCAGAGATCGGGGAGCCATAAGTCTGGTCATTCAAATTACTGGTCAGGGCGCAACGCTCGAGCATGTAGTAGCTGTGATGAACTACGGCAAAGTCAAGGCTGTTCAAGGAATAAGGCCGCGATCTTGGTAAGCTTGATTACACTAGCGGCAGGCGCATTAATTTGCTGTTCTCTCACAAACCCCTTCCTGCACTGTTCTCCTGATTTCAAACTGCACCATCAATATTTTCTCACACCACAATCCCTACAATCCAATAATACAAATGCGGTAAAAACGACTTGTGTCAGTATGTTCTGGGCTCTCGGGTGGTCGAAAGAATGTTGTTTCCGGGCCGCAGTCTCCACAAAAACTTTTCCAATCACCAATTTCTCCGCTGCCAAGAGGCGACCCCCACCCGTCCCTTGCCGGTTCCGCCCACCATGGACAAAGCTCTTCGTCCAGAGTCTTCAGTGGCCCATTCAGATAGAAGGATCGAAGCTGTGCCACCGTTGAGCGGCAAAGGTGAACGGACATGTCCATAACAGTTATTTGGCCCCCCCCCACAAGCAAGGCCCCCATGCTTAGTATAGTCTCTAACTATATTTGTCTTATTTTACATGAGTAGGGCAAAAGAGAAAGAAAGAGAAGATTCGCCTCTCTCCATCTCTGCCGCTACCGCTCTCTTTTTTTCCTCTCTCTATTATCTCTTTCCTTTTACTACTCTAATTTTGATTTTCGAGATATAAGTGTAGAGACAAGAAGAAAAAGAAGAAAGAAGAAAGAGAAGGAGGTGAGAGGTGAGAGCGAGAGAAGAATAAGAATAGAGAATGGAATGAAGGGTTAAATTACAGCGCTAGGTAGATTAGGTAGAATGGATATTACAGATCTATCCTATCTAGCTATACATAGTGCTGCGCTAGAGAGTGCCCCTATCTCATTGGGGGGTGAAATAACTATGATGGGGATGTCCGTTCACCTTGGCCCCGTTGGGCGGGGCCCGCATAGATTAATTTCATGATGGCTGCGCTAGTGCCGGAATTTCAAGCAAAGGGAGCAACTACTACGATAGCAATGGGTGGTGTATATAAGGATATGATGGCTCGGAACTAGTCCCAGTACCCGCGGGTTTCCCTCTTGCTTCACCAAGATCCGTGACTCCATTCTATAATTTTTATCTAATAAGATTTACCGGCTTGCCACCATGCATCTCCCAGCTTTGACCTCCTTGCTATTGGGTAGCAGTACGACTGCTGGCCCCAATCTGAGCAAGCCATGGTCTACATGGATGGCTTCATCTTTCTTGTCGAAGAGCCAGAACATTGACAATCATTACGTCGCCGCAGTCATCCACGAAGGCATCCAGAAGGCTGCAACCACACAGAACGACCGCGCCCTCCTGAAGTATGCCTCCAACGCCGTGTCTTCCATCGTCTCAGCCGACGGTACCCTCAAGGGCTGGAACTCGACATTCTACACTCTGGATGACATCCGTATTGGAAACAACATGCTCTACTTCTGGAACTCAGAAGGCCGCAAAGACAACAAATACGTCATCGCGGCCAAGGGTCTTCGTGAGCAGCTCAACCGATGGCCTCGTACTCCCGAAGGAGGATTCTGGCACCGTGCCCCTGTATACGCAAACCAGATGTGGCTAGACGGTATCTACATGGCTGATACCTTTTACGCAACCTACACATCCTACTTTGAGCCTCAAAACATCACCGCGTGGAACGACATTGAGCTGCAATTCGATCTCATCGAGGAGCACTGCCGCAACTCAACTACCAACCTTCTCTACCACGGCTACAGCGAAGACAAATCAACTGTCTGGGCAGACCCTGAGACAGGTGCTTCCCCTTACGTATGGGACCGTGCTCTGGGATGGTACTTTGTCGCGCTTGTCGAGGTCTTGGAGGTCTGGCCCAAGACCCACGCCGGCTATTCCAAGCTCCTCAACTACTACAAGACGCTCGCCTCTGGCATCAAGAAGGTCCAGGACGCCAAGGGCGGATGGTACCTCCTTATGGACCCAGAGCTTGCTGGAAGGGAGGGCAACTACATTGAGTCGAGTGCAACTGCCATGTTCACTTACTCATACTTGAAGGGAATTAGGCTGGGACTCTTGGGCAAGGAGTACAAGCAGCCGGCTACCAAGGCCTGGAAACTGTTGCTGAGTGATTTCATCCAGTTCGAAAAGAACGGCACATTGAGCTTCACGGGCACCGTGACAGTTGGAAGCTTGAAGGGCGATGCCTCGTACGAATACTACACCGGTGTTGAGAAGCTGGTCAATGACGGCAAGGGTGCCGGTGCCTTTATGTACGCTGCGACTGAGGCCGAGAAGGCCAAGTTGTAGATTTAAACCCATTCCATGCCACTGTAAATACTGAACAACTTTGTAAATACTGTATATATTTTCAAGAAAACTTCTGTTTCGCTCTTCACATCGGATAGGTTTTGCCGACATGATTCGTGATATTGCGTTTCTGCCAAGCTGCCTTTCCCGCTCATCGAGCAGTTGCTATCGTAAAAGCTCGCCATATTCCACCCACCGACCTACACGAAGACAGCGGCTCCATTATGTCTATCGCTGAGTCTCGTAAATGTCTACTGTTTCCCAGCAATGTTAGCGAGTTTTGCATCGAGTGGAAGAGCCGCTACCCGGGCAACCCGTCATAAGCTGCCAAAAATAACCGACGATGCGGAGCCCCTAAGCAGCCCTGCGGGGGGCTCCAGCCACTCGCAAGCCACCTCCCAGCCTCAGATCACCAGCTGCGCCCAAATGCTGGACGGGCAACAGCTAATCGGTATCGGTGGAAATGGTTCAGGTGACGTGGGCCAATGTCATATCATGCTCGTATTTTCTGTGGATATTTCTTCACCGTCTGGCTGTCCCTGATTATTTACTTCTTCACCGACCTTTATATATCGGCAGTACAAACAACACTCACCACCTAGTTCTATATATCATACCATTCATTCGCTCATACATACCTTCTACACAACTTGTACGTAGCGTCCTGACATACTGTGCCTCTTTAAACCCCAACAAGATACTAACACCACCCTCAGAAATCCTAGTTGCAAAAATGTCCCTCACACCCTCCGCCACATCCAGCGCCCCAAGCGCCAGCTCCAGCGCAGCCTGCAGGCAAGCAGACTTCACCCAGTTCCCGACGGGCGATGCGGCTTGCGCCGTCGGCAGCATCAGCGGCGTGCCCTCCAACACCACCGACGTCCTCTCCAAATGCTGCAAATCCGCTCCCGTCGAGGAATTCAACGGCGCATGTGGATACTACTGTCTGAGCGTCGAGCAGACGATTCGCGAGCTGCAGACGTGCTTTATGGAGAATGGAGCTAGGCCAGGCGATATTATGTGCAATTCGAATAATAGTGCTACTGCGACGGGGACGCCGAGTAAGACTGCTAGTGCCAGTCGCACGTCGGGGAGCGGGGCGAGTGCGACTGGGGATTCGAAGGGGGCGGCGCCGGCGGTTGGGGTTAGTAAGGTTGGGCTAGGGATGCTGGGGATGGTGATTGTTTCGGCGCTGGGTGGTGCGCTTTTGTGAGGGTGAGGATGGTGTTTTGAAGGCATTTTAGGGCGTTTCCCGGTTAGGCTGGGTGATGATTTTAATGAGGGTTCGATTTTAGAATAATGAGATTTTTTTCTATTCAACTCGTTTGCTTTGCCATGTTATGCTGACATTGTTTTTGTCATCGGCCTAAAAAGGTTTTTGGGCAGGACTTATTTGGCATGATGTTGCACCTTCGTTGCGAACATCCACTCGAGTGGTCTTCATAATACTCCAATTTTGCCGTCTCTCTCCTAACTCTAGGATGCAGCGTTCGCTTTCGTCCTCGTCATCTTGCAACTTTGTGTGGCCCTTGGAAGCATAGTGTGAAGAGACAATATCAAAATGGCTAGTGGGTTTCTGTGAGACACGCATGGCTGTGGAAGAGCTCACTGGGATGCTTTCAGAGAATAGATTTAGGATAGTGTTTCGCAGAGACGGAAGATTTGCGACGATGATGCCGACGCAGACCTCATTAATGCTGCAAATACTTAGATCCATGGCACCCCACATCATTTCTTGTGACTTGAGAAACTTGGCTGTGATGGGGATTTTGGCAACGGAAAGCCCGGTGCCACTGGCGTGATGTGTGAGCTTGCGTGCCGTACATTATTTTGTATTGGGCAATTACACCAGTCCCAGGAGGAAAACAATTCGGACGCCCCATTGCGTCTGCTTGCTGAGCTGGATATGTCTTAGGTAAACGATAGGTGCAGCAGTATAGATCTAATAGTCGTTAGACTCAATCTTGAAGTACATGTGTATTCTACTCACTAAATCGGCGATGATATTGGATGTAATCGGCACATAAGCCGTTGCATCACTGACTGCTTCTGGGCAGCACTCTCCCTCCACACTAGAATCCTACCGTGAGTAGTAAGGCCGACAGTATACAAAGTGCAACATAAGCATCATGACAAAGTTGCACAGCGCCACGATAACAACAGATGTCCATATGAGGATGCGATAGTTACGTCCAAAATCCAATGCCATCAAGTAAGCACAAATGCATGCCTTGACAAGGAACATTGCGTAGACATTGAGACACTGCGTAGTGAAAATCATATGTAGTTCGTGCGATGTACGTTCTGTTACAAGCCACCATGAATCTGCCATCAGACGGCCTTGGCCGCCTTTTGCAGCGAGTATTGCGCAGGGTACGCAGCCCAGGAAGTTTAGGATCTGGAGGGACAAATTAGCTTAATAGTACCGAGGTGACCGAATAGATATACCACGCTTCCTGCCATGAGCCAGTCGCTAAGTCCTAGGTGTTTGTTGATTCGTAGGCGAACGATACAATTGTCCGACTCGAAATGCATTCTTTCGTGATTCTCTCGCTATTTGAGCTGGCTGTATCAGCAGTTACCACAAGCGAAACCACATATGATTATGTCATCGTTGGAGGTGGCACAACAAGCTTAGTCGTTGTAAACAGGCTCAGCGAAGATCAGAACAGTAAGTCGCTATCAGTCATAACATCATTTCGTAAACATCGGCACTGAAAACTCTACCCGCATAGACAGTATTAGTCATCGAAAATGGCGCTCTCAGCAACAGCACCCTCTCCAGAATCCCCGGCAATTCAGGTGGCTTAAACCTTGCAGCCATGTACGACATCTACAGCGCTCCAGTCCTAGCTCTCGGCAATTGAACATTTCTGGTAACAGTCGGTAACGTCGTAGGTGGCGGGTCATTTGTAAACGGCATGTAATTCGATCGTGGCGCCGATGCCGACTACGATGCTTGGGCGGAGTTGGGAAACAAAGGCTGAGACTGGCAGGACCTAAAGTCGTACTTTATGAAAAACAATCACTTCGACGCACCATCGAATGAAACTACCGAGGAATTTGCCATCGAGCATGATGCGAAGGCTTATGGAAACGGCCCGCTCAAGGTTTCTATTCCGGACTACCAACTTCCTGATATAAAGACTATACACCATTCGTGGGATAATGTTGATATTCCTCATCCGCAGGAAGGTTTCTTGGAGCCTATTAGTCATTATTGGTCGCCAAACTCGATTGATAAAGCCACGGCTACACGGTCTACCGCACGTACAGCGTACTATGATCCCATCGTGTCGCGTAAGGACTTCAAGCTAATGACGGAAACCCATGTTGATGAAATCACTTTCTCAAAGGACAGAGCTGGTGTCTTGACAGCGACTGGAGTCAAGTACACGCCAAAAGTACCAACGAGCAAGCCTAAGTTTTCGCAGCCAAAGAAGTCATTCTCGCCACTGGAGGTGTATTCACACCACACTTACTCATGTACTCTAGTATTGGCCCCAAAGATGTACTCGAGGCCGCTGGTGTCGCTGTAAAGAATGTAAACTATGCAAATGGTATCCTGTATACTTCGAGTCTGACATTTGAATGCTACAGGACCTCCCAGCCGTTAGCTCCAACTTCCAAGACCACATTGCCAACTACATGAATTTCGATCTGCAAAACCTAAACGCAGAGAGCATGGGCGCCCTCAACACCAACACGACTTTCAACCAGACAACATACGCCGAGTACTCAAAGTCACGCACTGGTCCCTATTCCACCGGCAAATCAAACGGCTTAATCTTCCTCGCCCTCCAACACTTCTCCCCGTCCTTCAACGCCACAGTCTCAAAATTCCATTCCCAGATAGCCACACACTTCCTCCCCAAACGCTACTCCACCAACACCTAACTCCTCGCCGGCTTCACCGCCCAGCGCGCCATCCTCGCCACCCAATTCTCCTGCACCACCGCCGCCGTCGGCGAAATCGTAATTCAACCCGGCGGCCTCTCCAGCATCGCAAACAACAAGCCCCTCTCTCGCGGTACCATCACACTAAATACTACGCATCCCGCCGCCTACCCCCATTGTCCAATGGAACACCTTCGAGAACCCCATTGACACAGACATCATGGTAGCGCTCGCGCGATTTAACCGCACTCACTGGGCATCCTCACCGGCACTTGCTCCTTACAGCCCCGTTGAAACTAGCCCAGGGCCGCAGTATCAGACGGACGAAGAGATTATTCAGGGAAGTGTAAGGTTGGGGTCGTTACAACCGTCGTTTGCGCATCCGAGTGGTGGGTGTAGTATGATGCCTGAGGAGCTGGGAGGCTGTGTTAGTGATGAGTTGTTGGTGTATGGAGTGCAGTGGTTGAGTGTAGTGAATGTGAGTATTGTGTCGATGATTCTGGCGGCGCATTTGCAGGCGACTATGTGTGCGGTTGCGGAGAAGGCGGCTGATCTGATAAAGGGGAGAGGGTAGGGTTTGTGGTTTGTGGTTTAGGGTGGGTTTTAATGACTTTTCAATATCGTTTGTCGATCGTGTTTTGACGGTGAGAATGTCGGGTATGTTCGACACATACTATGAGTGCTGTGGAGAGAGGGAAATAGAGAGTAAGGGGAACGCAAGATACATATCAGGAGGTTCTTGGACAAGTCAGTCCTTGGCAGACCAAGGCTTTGATCTAAGATGACTTATTAGTGAGATGTTCTTAGATAGATCTTGACGAGCTGCAACAACTGTTCATACCGGCAGCCCTGTTCCAAACCAACCGGCAAGTAAAAACCAAACTTCTTAGAACCAAAACCTCTTATTCTTTCACCCATCTTTTTCTCCTGTATACATCAGATACAAACGCACCACAATGACGTGGTAGCACAACCCCCACAGCCTCATCAAGTTCGTATACTCGAAGCGAGATCCTCAACCCAGTCAACATGACTGTGCTGAGTAAGTATAAACAAGACACATCATTCGATAAAAGGGGTGTTAGTAAACCAGCCCCTCACTTCCAAATCATGCCAGAATGAGCTGACACATACATGCGATGTCGGCGACTTTCACAGCCTTGCAGACTTCGTGTCGTGATTGGAGCGTCGCGATTCTCGATTCTGTCAGTGGCGTTTGGGATTACCCCAGGGCCAGCTCCCCACAAAATGTTCGTGACGAGATGCCCGTGGGATGTTTGAAGTGAGTGGCGATTCGCTGCTGGGTCAAAAGAGATGGCATGGCGTAGGGGAAGGCGGGATGGATAGGCCAGCCTCGCGTAGAGGGGTGCGTGCGGGACCCAAGGGCGTTTTTGGGTCATGTCGGTAGTTGTGTGTTTGGGCCGAATGTAGTGCCGATGACAATGTGCTTTGACGCTTTTATGGTCTGAGTTGAGAGGTATGGAATTAGTGTAGTGCTTATTTTAGGTTGCCCGATGAAGATAGTAGTGCGATCGGGAGAAGTGGTGTGGTGATCGGGGGCTAGTGAGGTCGAGAGATTATTGCTCGTGCCTGTTTTGTTCAAAATAAACTGGAAATGCTTCTCTGGGACTCAGATAGTCCTGAACAGTGTTGATGGCGTTTTGTGGCTAGGCAATTGGAAGCTGTGCCGTCCACTGACGCCCTGATATGGATGACTAGACGGAAAATGTAATATAGTTCGTGAGTGCAATCTCGATCAGCTTTGACATATGGTAGTGAACCCATGCCCTTGAACAGTTGGAAATATGCCGAGAGGCAAAAGGGGTGCAGAAAGATCTGGAAATGTGGAGGGCGTCCAAGGATATCCGATATCAAAAGCCAATTGGGGAAGAGGAGCTTCATCATAGTAGCTGATAATAGTGGGTCGAATTGTCTATCCAAATCTCAGTTGTCTGAGCAGATGAAGAACTAACTGAGACAGGGGAAGATTCTGTACAGTTGTTGTTATTGTTGCTAGTGGTGAGGGTCGGTAGCGGACTATTGAGGGCTGAAAAAAACACTCTCTCGCAACCACTGCAACGATGATCCCAATGCGAACACGATGCGTGCATGCAGGTCATTGGGAGAGATGGACCACCTGTTATGAAGGATCAGTAGGCTTCTAACGGGCCAAGTGGGTAACGGCTGGCTGACGCGGTCATCGGTCCCAAGGGACAGGACAAGATGGGCCGCGGGGGCGGTATAGGTGGAGTGAGAGAGACAGGGAGGAGCATGGGACGTTGGGATGGATGGGCACTAGGACAGGGGTTTTTGTTCAACCACTTTGGCTGTATGTGATGGTAGCTTACTCGCATCCCGTGCCGGGAGTGGGTAGCCATCCGATGCGTCCGAGTAGGCATACCCAGTCTTTGATAGTTACCTTGGAGGGAATAGCGTGCATAATGATTCCAGCAATTGTCGTCACCCGAAGGCGAAGCCAAGTTAAAGTCGCCACCTATTATTTATTCAACCGCTATAATGGAATGGCATGACAGCTGTCATAGGGCCAAGTGGTACCGAGTACCAGGACGGGAGTCAAGCAGTTGAGATGCCCAGGCGAGTAGTTGGTGCTGGGCTGGAGCTGGAGGAGAAATTTCTAAATAAGCTGAGCCACGAGAGAGCGGATACGGGAAATTGGCGCTGTCCAGATTCTGCATTCCACATTCCGCATTCCGCATTTGAGCGCGTGTAGGAATGGGTCGTCACACATTGATGGGATGCGGTGAGGTTATTCGCTGGCGTACAGGCGAGTGCCTGGGATGACCCTTGCATCTCGGCGGCCGATCCGAAAGACGCTTCGCCACAACGGGCAAAGAGGCAAAGCGAGACCCTTTGAGCTCTCAACGACGACACGCGACAGGCGCGTGGTGGACGAGGGCAGACACTCAACGAGCGACGCGGGCTTGGTAGAAAGCGGCAGTCTAGATGACGCCGTCAGTCACCCAAAGTATCGGCTTATATCAAGGAGCCCAAATCAAGTTGTACAACGGCAACGTGCACAGACGCTTAGGCCCAGGTACTTTGCAGGTGCCCCCGGCTTCTAGTGGCGATTGGCCAGGCACTCATAGTAGCACTCAGCCACTGATGGACCGCAGCAACAAGATGCCTGGACCCAGACTGGGCCACTCCACCCTCAGCTTGCGTCTACTTGCTCGCTTCTCCACAGTAGTCTAAAGTACCAGCAAGTCACGGTGCGCGCTGCCTTCGAAGGCTGTGTTGAGGGTACCGGGACCCCTGCGGGCCAATCCGACACCAGTCCAAGCACCCGCAACGGAGCTGCCGTTGACGCCTACCAATAGTGCAGCGTATGCGAAGTTTTTCTGTGTATCCGCGTACCATGCCCCTCCCCAGTGAAGGCGAGTTCCACATGGAGTCGAGCCGATGTGCACGGCGCAGCTCGAGCAGACTGGTCCGAGTCCCTTTTGTCGCCCTCGAGGAGAGTTATATTCCTGTCCATTCCCAGTCCCGTGCATCTTGGACGCTGATGACGCTCGTTCCTCAGTCTGACCTATTATCCATCTGAAGTCCATCTACCTTGTTTGAAACTTTGCTTTGCCGCACACGATGAGGTCTCCCCCGCCAGAGGTCCTGAAGACCTGGCCCAAGCCCAACTACATCGACCCCGTCACTAGAGGCCCGGGGTTGATGATTGTCGAGTTGACGCTACTTCCAATTGCCATGATAGTCGTCTTCCTCAGGCTCTGGGTACGGATATCATGGTTGAAGAAGAGCTGGTATGACGACTATCTCATGATTCTTGCCATGATCTTCAGTATTGGTGCGTTCCTCCCCCCCCACCAGCTCGCATCAAGCCCCATCATGACTGACTCATCATACAGGTACTACCGTCATTGTCATCATGGCGTCTCAGCTGTACGGTTGGGACCGTCATGTCTGGGACCTGAAGCCACATGAGATGATGGTTGGCAGACAGGTACGACCATGGGTTGGCTCGTGGCACGATAAGCTGATGCTAACCTCTGCAGGCGTCCATGGCAGGCCAAACATTATTTGTACTTGCATCATCGACTATCAAGATGTCGATCCTGGTATCGTACTTCCGCATCGCACCCGAAAAGTCCATTTTCCGCAAGTTGGTGTGGGCGACTTTTGCTCTCGTCTTTGCCGCTTTCGTCGTCTTCCTGGTTGCCCTGTGGGTACAGTGCATGTGAGTACTATATCCAAAGCAAACAGTCCTTCTAGTGCTGACAACTACAGCCCAATCTCGAGCTATTGGAAGCTGAATGCCGACCATCGGGACTGTATTCCAGAGGGACCCCCGCTTGTCGTACAAAGTGTCCTCAACGTTGTAACCGACTTCATGATCTACGCACTACCGATCCCAACTCTCTTTTCGCTCTCACTTCCATGGAGTCAACGCCTCGGACTGGTCGTTCTCTTTTCCGTTGGCGGTCTTATTGTTGTTGCCAGCAGCTTCCGAGCGTACTGGGTCCACTACACACTGTTCAAGACATACGATGCAACCTGGGAAGGGTACCAGATCTGGGTATGGACGGCCATTGAAACAAACGTCGGTGTCATTTGCGGATGCATCCCGGCACTCAAGCCCCTGCTCTTCCCGCATCGAGCGAGACAACAGGGTTCAAGATATGCAAGTGGCTCGCAACACAGCAAAAAGAAGGAGAAGATTACACCTGTCATCGACCAGGTCGAGCTGGACACACGCAGGCTGACTGAGAACAACGACTCGCAGCCTGGGCTTGCAATCAGCACGCACCCAGCCCACCACAGCACCTTCTCGGAGCGGCCAATGAGTGGTGACACAGACAAAAGTCGGTTCGAGATTGATATAGAGCAGCAAAAAGCCTACATGTACTGATCGCGAGGCGCAGTGCACATTACCTTTATTTAATATTCGCATACGTTGAGCGTGTGGCATTGGGGTACCGTTGAGCTAGGGGTTTTCCTGGTGGGCCATTCGTACCCTCAACTTTCATTTTCATTTGTATTTTTCTTACCACCAATATCCTGACTTGGAAAAACCAAGACTGGGCGGCTCTCTCGGACTCGACTTTTCTTTCTTCTCTTTTCTTTCCCCTCTTGTCCTTGTTCTCTGGGCGGTCAACTGCGCATCACGATGCCAATCTCTTCTTTTCGCGTCTCTTAGCGAGGCGGTTAGTACTCTACTACGATAGCATGTAATGCCATCACGTCAGCCCACCAGGGCAACGACCTCTTTTTTCCCATACTCATCTCGCGTTTCGTTCCCTGTTGAGATGCAGGCCAGTCGTAGCTTTGGTATGATTGAACGCGATGCAGGAGATACCCTACAGGCTGAGAATGAAGGTGTGGTTGGCTACCAGATCCCCCTTGAGTGTTCAGTTTTAACCTGTATAGGGCATACGTACTGTACCCGTCTCAATTGAGAACCTACATGCTACACACTGACTTGATTGCTCCAGGCTCAGACAAGCATGATGTGGACATGCGTGGATATGTTATTGAGGTGAGGTGCCGTCATGCCGTGGTAGCAGGGTTGGCCCATGGTGCGACACCCTCTTTCTTTTCCTGGACTTTTGCTTTGAAGCAAGACCCTGAGCATATCTATTTATGTTTCAGCGGTGGATTGGTCCGTGGGCATGGAACATGATGTCAGCCCATCCCGCTTCTCCACCGCACGCATGCGCATGGAGTTTGCCTAGCGGGCGCAATTTCCGCCGTCACGATGCCTGGTTGGATTGTCACGGCAAGGCTGGCAGTGTGAGGTGTCAATCTCGCGGCATAACCAACGCAGGCTTAGTCGCCGACGGGAGATGACGTCTGTCTCGACGCGGCGTGCCCAATCCGGCGCGGGCAGTGCAAGAGAGGCCAGCATCAGGCCAGAGGTGTGTGTGTATGTGTGTGTGTAAGTACACACGCGACGTGTCTGTAATAGCGAGTGGCCTGACGGTGGGCGTAAAGATACAGTGTTGTCGGGCTGTTGAAGAGGCTTTTTGAAGAGGCGGGAACCAGTCCCGGCGAGATGGGCGGCTGGAGGTCAAACGTTGGCGGGGGGACTAGCGACAGGGCTGAATGCTGAATGGCGACAGATGCCCTGGCTCCATTTCCCGACTCGCGTACCGCATGGCTGCTGCACCATGACATGTGCCTACACCTCTTCCTTCACCGCTTCCAGAACCTGCTGCGAAGCCTGCCTCCAAACACCGTCTGCCCATCATAGGGCAGACACACCCATCGGCCTGCTTATCCCATTGAGGTGCTGCAGTACATAATCTGGCTGTCTTGGGCCGCCGTTGTCCCGGATTGCGACCAGGCCGGGGCTTGCGGGAAAAAACAAAAAAACATCCATACCGACCTCCTCCCGCGTAGCAGACCCTCGTCCCAAACGTCACAGGAGGCGCCCAATGCTTCTGCGCACGACCGTTTACCATTGCAAAAGTTACCTCGCGAATGCTCGCTCCAGCCTGACCATGGTTGCAAATCCAGAGTTGGCGTCAGAGGTGGCAGCGAGGCCCTGTGCTAGCCCGCCTGTATCCCGTCTAATGCCAACGCACCGCGCAGCGCCTGGCCCTACAGGGCACTGAACATCCGAAAAGGAAACCAAACTACGCAAGCCTCCGCACCCAGCACTACTGCTATATGTAAGCTGCAGGTACTGGTGCCCCATCCTTTCTCATGCCCTCCCCAATTGTCCCCTTTGCGCCAAACTCCCCGTCGACACTCTCTCTCTCTCTGCCATGTGGTCGCTCCTCGTATCCTTGGTCGCGCTTCCTTCGCTGGTCCTCTCTGCCCCAACCGGCGACTCTCATCATCATCATAAAAAACCAGTATGCATCATTGGCGCAGGCCCGGCCGGCTTGGCCGCCGCTGGTAGGTTGAAAGACAAGGGCATCAGCGCTGTTGTTTTCGACCGACAAGAAAAGGTCGGTGGTAAATGCCAGTCGTGGTATGATGAAAAGTAAGTCCTGCCCAGCGTCGCAATCCTCAGACGCGACTAACCGCCTATCCAGAGGCATCTTCCACCCTCTCGGCGCTGCCTTCTTCTCCAATGGCACCTACACCGAGACCGTCGGCATACTAAACAAGACCGATGTTGCCATTGAGTCCTTTTCGCTCGCCGGCGCGCGTAGCCAGTACATCTACAACTTTACAAGCGGCGACATCCTGCCCTACCCTGCCTTGACCGCGCAATTCGCCGCTACGGTCGCTGCAGAGATCCCGAGATACGTTGTACTGTGGAATGAGCGCTTCCGACCCGCCAGTGCTCTCAACTACAGGGTACAGCCCCCCCTGTCATACACAAAATCCACTAGGCTAATGCAGGAACAGGACGGTATCCCACACGAATTTACCCTGTCAGGCGCAGAGTGGTTTCGCCAGAACAATTTCACTGCGCTCCCTCTTCTGCTTGTCAATGCTGTCGCGCTCTATGGTTATGGAGATATCAACATTGTCCCAGCAGTACGTCATGGCCCGCCAACTTTTTTGCAGGGATCGCGCATGCAGAACGCGCTAACATCTGACTAGCTCTACATCCTAAAGTACTTCACGCCTGACATTCTCACAGCCTTTGCAGGCATTCGCAATGTGTACTACATGGACTTTCACAAAATGTTTGCCGAGTACACCAAGAAGGAGCTCTGCGAGACGCCCATCTACACGTCTGCTGATGTCCGTTGCGTAGACCGATCGGGACCCAACCCAATCTTGACCTACACGGTACCAAAAGGAAACTTTGTTTCTTGGAACAAGCAAGAATGCTCTTCCGTCATCTTTGCCTTTCCCCCAAGCCTAGAAAACCTGGAGCGTGTTGGCGTCGACTTGACCGAGGAAGAGCATAATACCTTTGCCAACGTTACGACGCACCAGTACTACTCTTCGGCCGTGGAGCTCGAGCTTCCATTCGGCGTGTCCTACGTCGCCGCCAGCACCTCGCCCAACATACCCCCACCAAACGACGGCGAGCCCGTCGCCATTCTGCGCCTAAGCCAGCAATCCAACGTATCAGTAGCCTGGTCCTGGGGTCCATACGAATTCCAGACCGAGGCAGCCGCCAAACGCCTACTCATCGACAGCTTATCCACAATCAACAAGGACCCACGGAATGCCACAGCCAAGCCCTCCCCCTTTACCGAAGAAGACGTCAAGGCCTTCCGCAAGTGGGACTACTTCCCCCACTTTGGCAGCGAAGCCCTCGCCGCAGGCGCTTACGAGAAATACAACAACCTTCAGGGCTGCAAGAAGACGTACTATGCCAGCGGTATCAGCGGCATGGAAATCGTCGAGTGGGCTGTTCGCAGCGGATACGACATTGTCGACCGATACTTTTAGATGAAAGTTTGTTCCGACACCCCATCGACCATGGATTCCTCCAAAAAAAGGAATAGAGTACGCAACTCTTTCCTTCTTCGGATCCTTAGTCGGTCATGCGGACGACCGTGTCGCCGGAATTTTCCCCCCCTCCCCCGCATTTTCTTATCCCGGACTCCTGGGACCGAAATAAACGCGGTTTTGAACCGGAACCTCTCTTCCTCCCCCATCTGCGAGAGAGAGAGAGAGAGAGAGAATCACCTTGTTCTTCACGGCTCAGTTTTCCCCCTGTTTCATTTGTTAATGATGTTTAACGATTTCCCTTTTTTCTCGGTCTCTTGCGAGTTTTTTTTTAGACATGATACCTCAGAACCCCCACCACGGTCACACGTACCTTTGATGATATCGCGTCATGAGCATCGCGAGTTAATTTACGTTTTTCCTTTAGATTGTTTGGGGGTGAATTTGGGTAATGATGGTATGTAGATAATGTTTGCGATGGCAAAGGAGGGAGGGGATTTGTATAGAATGGGATTATTATCTTAGACACGACGGATGGCGATGGAGATAGAGATCGTGTAATTAACGGGTTGTAGATAGTAGTGATGTATATAGTTTGGTGGATGAATACATGGATTGGTGTGTGCTTGCATCACGAAAGAAGTTGAACTATAAGAACAAGTGCCAAATATATTCCCAATTGGATTTCTCGTCTCGGATTCTTTACGTCTAAAACTTCACAAAACACGGTACCCAACCTCGCTCTTAACGCAGCAGTCTTCCGAATCAATCAAAGAACCCTCAAGTCTAATTCTATACCCATCTCCTCCCTCCCTTCCTACATCCTCGAATCCCCGTACCCCAACGTCTTAACCCCATCCTCAAACCGAATCTCCTCATCCACCGACTCCATCGGCGCCCCCCACGTAACCACCCCACGCCCGTCCACCGCATACGCACCCCCAAGCTGCCACCTACACGCGCCTTCCCCCACCTCATGTCCCCAAACCCCTTCGTTCTTCTTCAGCATCACCTGATTGTAGCCGTTGCGCGGATGCAAGACGTGTGCCCAGGTGGAGATGCCGAGGCCCCATAAGGCGTAGAGGTTGCGCTCTGGGTCGACGATGATGTCAACGTTCCAGGCGCCGCCGAGTTTGGAGAGCCAGGCAGTGGTGGCGGCGGGCGTGCAGTGAGAGATGGCGATGAAGCGGATGGAGGGGTAGCGGTTTGCGAGGGTGCGGAGGCGGAGGAGGAGTTTTTGTGCGACTGGAGAGATTTTTTGTTAGATTGTGTGTGTGTGTGTGTGTGTGTGTGTGTGTGTATGTGTGGGAAGTTTGAGTTTTGTTTGGTGGGCTTGGGTTTTTGCTTCTCTTCTCTTTTGACAATGAAGATGGACATGTCAATTGTGGTATACTGCTTTTCAAGATTTCTGGAACATGGATTACAAACAAACAAAAAAACCTACAAGGACATCCGCAGAAGCGCAGAAACAAAACTATTGCAGGTCGAGCATCTGGCGCCGGGAACTGCAACTTCGCGTGCGACTGGGCGCGGTCTCCTATTTGTGGGGGCTTACGGACGGGGTCCTGGGGCGGCGGGGGCGTGGTCCATGATTGGAATGCTTTGGGGACTCCCCATTGCACGTTTGCAAACGGGTTGGCGAAGCCCGCATCTCCTCCATCCGCAGTGCCCTTTTTCGAGCCTCCTGTGCTACTATTGCCACCAAACAAGTTGTCGGTCTTTGGAAGCGAGATGTTTCCCAATCCGGCTTTCCGTAGCGCAAGCTTGGTGCCCAAAGAGTTGAGCATCTTTTTTAATTTATTTATTTTTTCTAGGTTGGACGTGGTTTGTTTTCGGTAGCAATATATCGAAGCGTAGGTCGGGTATCGACAGGGGTGGTGGGGGAAAATGGGCGAGGACCAGACCCAGGTCGGTAGTTTGCAGTGGGCCCGGCGAGTTGGGTGTGGACAGATGGAGTGGTGAGGGAGCGCTCCAGTGGTCGATGAGGTGACGCACTTGTGGTAGTGGGATCGTGCTGGAAGCCACTGGTGTTCAGCCCACGAAACAGGACTGAGTGACAGCACCGTTGAGCGAAAAGAGGCGGGCTGACTGATGGAGAGTGCTCGGAAATGCCGACACCGTGGCTGATCTTGTATTGTAGCTACAGCGCGTTGCACACTATCCAGCTGAAACAGAGTACGTGGCACGGACGTCGCGGCTGAGGCCCGAGAGCAAGATGCAACGACATGGCTCCGATGCTGTTACAATCTCCAATGGCTCGAGTTATGTATAGCGTATTGTTGTTGTCCGCGTGTGTAATTGATTGCAAAGAGAAAAGGTTGCAATCAGGGTTAACATAGAGTTCAAGACGCGTTCTTTGGAAGAACACATTAGGCAATGTCGCGCTATCACGTGCGGGCAGTAGTAAACGCGACATTTAAGTGAGGCCGTGTATCGTCTGACATCCCACTACACCCAGTTTGTCAACGACAACTCCATGGTTGCAGTCAGATCATAACTTTCTCGGAATTATAGTTCACAACAACGCATCGGGTATCTATATTATACAAAGCAAACGCAAACAAAACATCAAACTATGTCACCTCCAGCACACACACACACACACACACACACACACATCATACCTTCGTTAGTATTACCTTTGTGCTCACGGAGCCACCTCTCGCTTGTATGCAAAAATCGTCCTGCACTCAAGGACGGTCTGGCGCTTGACACACTCTTCCACAATCTCCTTGTCTTCCCACCACCACTTTGGCTCGTCAGGAGAGTCGTCTACAAAACTTCCCCAAATGTCTTTCCACAAGGCACGACCAATGATGGTGGAGAGCTCGTCATCGACTTTGGCAGATTCTGGATCAGAAGCACACGGTAATGTTAGCTTCTGGTCCTTGTGTTGATCGGCCAATTCAAAGCCGGCGTCTGTTAGCCATGCGGGGAGTAGTGCACACGGTTTCGAACATCTGAAAAGCCGCTCTAGGTTGACAGAAAGCCTGTCCTCAATCCACGCGCGCATCAGTGGCCCGGCTGTGGTGCGCACAGGGGCCGCATCCATGACTCTGATCTCTAAGAAGCCGCCAGGAGCAAGCAGCTTGTAGCATTCGCTAAACAACTCGGGCAGTTCAGATGAGGGCACAAGAGACGGCAGAGTCGACGCTCGGATGTGAGAAAAGTAGTCTTCCGGGTAAGGCAGTGGGACTGAGCCAAACTTGCGCACCGTCAAGTATGACACATTTCCAGGCAAGGGAACATGTCGCTGGGGTTTTGTGGTGAGAAAATGCACCATTTGCGACGGATGCATTGCTGATAACTGGTATACCTCCGCTAATGACAACCGTTAGAACTTGCACAACAGCGTAGCACAGAGCACAACATCAACTTACAAAGATTTCCGTACAGCTCTAGGATCTTGCCTGTGCTGAACTCTGGTATAGGGGTGCTCTTGTCATGTCTCGCAGTTTGCATCTGGAGGCCTGTCAACAGGCAGAGCTGTTTTTCGAGTATCAACTGATGCAGAACAATTAGTAGGACATTTCCAATACCAAGAGAGATATACATACCTCTTCGTCAACTCCGTCACTGGTTGCCTCCTGCCAGCCTTCCTTGAGTCGATCGAGTATGACCTTAGGGCCTGCAGATTCCATTCTGCGAATAAATCGCTGAAATCGGGTAAGCTGCACAGAGCTGCTATTGGGAGAATATAGTATGCTGGCAGATGGTTGTTTTTGCGCATTCAGCTGTATTTCCGTGGGTACCTCGCGAGGAGCGAGACATTGCCATTGCGAGAAAGGTTTGCTGGACATGTCCGAGTCGAAAGAGGGTGTTCGTATGTCGTTCAAACTCATTTTCCTGTGGAAACCGTCGTATAATTCCAACGCTTCTGGTCTCGGATATCCTTTCTTTGTTGGCTGTGGAGAGCTACAGAGGCTTAGTACAAGCACACAACGACAGAATCCGTACTGCTTACGCCTTTTTCTTGCTTCTCATGTCCAGAACAGACGACCATGTTGAAGAACAGGGTTCGCCTGCCGATGAACTCGCTCTGCTTCGGCTTGTCACAAACGACTCTGGACTCATTGTTGGCAGGTGATAGGCGTCGTCGCTGTCTACTGTGATGGGCGTCATTGCCTCATCTCGGTCATCTGCCCAAAAACATCAGCGCAACTCCCAACACGACATAGTGGTTAGCGACTTACTCGAGGCATGTGAAGAAATGGAGCTTGATTGTCGAGACGAGTTATCACCTTCGAGCTCTGAGGGCTGGTGGTATTCGTCCAAGTGTAAAGAGTTTCCGGATGGCAGAGTGCCAGAAAGCGAGCTAGTATACGTCCAACTTGGTTGCAGCGCTGGATCCTTGAATTCACGTGCCTTTTTCATATCCAATGTCGCCGGAACATTACGGAAAGTCTTTTGCGAAGACTGACTGGAGCCTGACGGAGGTCGTGTGGTTTTAGGCTTGATGATGTTTGCCTTCTTCAAGCTCGTCGGCCACCATGCGTCACGCTCAGTCGAGGCAGAGCCTCTCGAGCTTCTTGATGTAGTAGAGGCACCGATAGATGGTGACCTAACAGATCGCTCCTTCGCTTTTCGTTCTCTCCGAGCTCCGAATGTCTCGGGCTCTTTCTCCAGTGGAAGGTCTGTTGCAAACATGCTCGACTATGGATGACGAGACGCAGTGGGGTTAGTGGGGCCACACTCCAAGTCGACAGCCCTAGGTGGCGAGCGCAGAGCGTGGACTGGAGGCTATTTGTGAGTAGAATGGAGCCTTCTGGTCGGTCAATGCACGCCGACACGGGCGCCTGGCAGATGGTGTTGCGGCCGTCAAGCAGATCACGTAGCGGTACCTGGCACTGGCCGTATGTGAGTAATTGACGAAACGCTGTCGCACCAACGAGAATGTGGCGTTATTGACCTCTTAATTCTGCTTTAGGCCTAATAATCAGGGCTTCCCGAGCCAAACTACACGGCCAAGCACACTACCCACCCCCATGCTGTCGTGCTCGGATGCTAGACGCACGGTTGCCCAACACAATGCCCTTCTTGGACATGCCGGTCGCATTGCTGGAGAGGTCTGCGGCCACACGTGCTAAGGACGTGCAATGCGTCTCTCTATCTGGTGTGGGACTTCCCCGAAAAAAGCACACTGTAATGCTGCACGATAGGCGCAGCCAGCCAGGCCAGCCAGGCCAGCCCGTCAGCCTCTTCGTCTGCACTCTGCGGTATTTGGTCGCAAGGTTTGACAAGGAGACAAGGTGGCCTGTCTTGCGGAGCACCAGCAGGCTTACCAAACACGGCCAGCAGACGTAAGAGGAAAAATCGAGTCGTTCGGCGGCGGGAGATCAATGTCGATCTTCGTCGACGCAGGCCAAGTGCCACGCACCCGGCGCAGCGGCACAAAGTCTGGCCTTTGAGCACTGGGCATAGGACACCTACTACCGACACATTAGACACGCCATGTGCAGCCAAAAGAAACAAACACTATGGCGCAACACCCACTGCCACTGAGACGCCGAGGTGTTGGCCGTCTGCTGCCAGTGCGGGGCGAGTATTACTGCACGGATGATCGACAGATGCGCCAGGCGGAATGCGGCTGGATCTGCGTCGAGGGTGCCTGACTAACCCCGGTCAGCCCACCTGCGCCCCTGACTCGCTTCCGCCCGTGATCATACAATGCTCAACCACCACACAGGGCTACTTGACTTACACCCACCCGCGCGTACCATTCCACAGCATCCGGTTCGCCTGTACGACAACGCTCTTGCCGCGGCGGAACTGACTAGGATCATGCCACCGCTGCGTCACCCCTTGGTTCCCTACATGAGAACGCTTTCGGATGCGTGTTTCTACCCTGGTGCCGGAACTGGCTCCCCTTGCTCCCCGCCTCCGTCAGCGCCTTGCCGTCTGGCCTGCTTCTGATCTCAAGACTAGCAAAGCCTTGGAGCCCTCTTATCTCTCAGTGGCATTATTATATGCCTTTTGCTTATGGCTTCGGTCTGACTCGTCGCAGTCGCGAGCCCTATACATGTCATCTGCTTTTGCTTGAGCCTCGTTCATGCTTGCTTATACCACGCCACCCGCGACACACATATAGTCGGTGCAGGCAGATCCTTTGCGGTCCTCCTGCTCGCCCCCTCCTCCCAGCAAAGATCCGCATCTCCACATTTGCTTGTCTTCACACATCTGCAGCCATGGAAACTTATCACGCCTATGTCGACGCTTTCAATGCCCAGGTTGGAAAGTCAACTTTCGGGAGGATCTTTCGCCTCGATGGCTGTGGACATGTGTGTTTCATTGCTAACATTCGCGCCCTGCTATCACTCGCTGACATGCCGAATAGGAGGATGAAATCAAGCACACTAGGTTTACTACAGAAATTCGAGCTGGGCTCACTTCATTCTTCACTATGGCGTACATCATCGCTGTCAATGTTAGTCTGTGAGGGTCCCGTATCAAAAACGTTACTGAGAGACTAGGCTACCATTCTCTCGGACACCGGTGGAAACTGCGTATGCAACGACACAGCCGACCCTTTGTGCTTAAAAAACAGCGAGTATCTCATTTGCAAACAAGGCACGAGCAGTCTACGCATGAATTACAGACTTTGGCTAACACATGACCAGATGTCAACCGCAATCTCATCACAGCAACAGCAGCAGTAGCAGGCTTTAGTTCCTTCTTGTTTGGATTCCTAACAAACATGCCAGTATGCCTCGCCCCAGGAATGGGACTCAACGCATACTTTGCCTATCAAATCGTAGGTTTCAATGGAAGTGGTCTCATCTCTTACAACCTTGCACTTACTGCCGTCTTTGTCGAGGGCCTGATATTCATCTTCTTGTCCTTGATCGGAATGCGACAATGGCTCGTCAAGGTAATCCCTGTATCGCTCAAGATTGCCGCTGCTTGCGGCATCGGGCTATTCCTAGCCGAGGTGGGCCTCAGCAATAATGCTGGCATTGGAGCTATTGCAGGTTCGAGCAGTACACCACTTGACATTGCTGGATGTCCAAATCAATACAAGGATGAGTTTGGCACTTGTAAAAGCCACAAGATGACATCACCGACGGTACGTTGCATCGCAATACCTGGACAAGGCCCAGCTAATCAGAGCATTTAGATGTGGCTTGGCATCATGTGCGGTGGCATTCTGACAGCGTACTTGATGTCTTACAAAGTCAAGAGTGCCATGATATTGGCCATTTTGCTTGTATCTATCATCTCATGGCCGTATGTCTGATGAATCCCTCTGAACGGCGAATTCTACTAACATCTTTACAGACGAGGAACTGAAGTGACCTTCTTCCCCGACTCCGAAATTGGCAACGACCGATTCAACTTTTTCAAAAAGGTGGTCAGCTTCCAGCCTATTGATCGTACCTTGAACGCATTAGATTGGAACATCTCCGAAAATTCTGGCCACTTCGCCCTCGCTCTCTTTACCTTTCTTTACGTCGACATCATTGATTGTACCGCAACGCTCTACTCGATGGCCCGTTTTTCTGGTGTTGTCGACTCGGAGACTGGGGATTTCCCCAGATCAACAATCGCTTATTGCACAGACGCTTTCTGCATATCTATTGGCGCGCTTCTTGGCTGTTCGCCTGTCACAGCTTTTATTGAAAGTGGCGCTGGCATTGCCGAAGGAGGAAAGACCGGATTGACAGCAATGACTTGTGGGCTGTGCTTCATTATATCCATGTTCTTCGCTCCCATATTCGCATCTATTCCACCATGGGCTACCGGGTGTACTCTGATTCTTGTAAGTTGTACCCGTACTACTGCTGACCCGAGCTTCGCCGTTGACCCTGTCACCAGGTTGGCTGCCTCATGATGCGACAGATCACGTCGATCAACTGGCGCTACATCGGCGACGCCGTCCCTGCATTCGTAACTGTCATGTTCATCCCCTTTGGCTATAGCGCCGCCTATGGCCTAATAGCGGGTTTGATGGTATACACGGCACTTAACGGGATGATCTACATAACTAAGGTTATTTCCGGCGGTTACATCGTTCCAGATGATGAAGATCACCGGGAGTATTGGACTAGTAAGTTCCGAAATTACCTTAATATCACATCAATAATAACGGACCTGGGCTTATTTCGTCAATTTAGTCAAGCCCAATGGCCGCCTCCCCTGGTTCGTCTCCGCAAGCCAAACAGTTGCAGATCGCCTGCGGGAAAATCCGAGTGCAAGGGAAGATGTCATGCTCTCGGAGCGCAGTGGAGAAACAGACTGGAAATATCGTGAGCGTATCGGCTCCAATGGATCTCATCGTGAACTTGAAGCGGTCATTGTGCAAGCACTTCCTACAGATCCTCGTCACGAAAAGGTATTCGCCAAGATGGGGGTGCATGAAATGAAATGAGTACATTTTCCCTAGGATAGAAATATCGGGTTGAGTTTTAGGGGCATTTCCCCTCTCCCCTAGGAGCGGCAAGAGGAAATAGATAGTTTGGGAGGCACCAAAGTTTAGTTAGCGTCACACGCAAAGCGTACCTATCGTCTTTCCTTTGTAAACCGCCTATCGGCATGAACCACATATCAAACAAATAATGTATTCAAACACCCAGCTTCTATCATGACCACGGTATGCGAGATCTGCCTTTTTCTGTTTGCGACATGTACATGCGTATAATCTCACCTTCTGTACTGCATCGTGGAATTGACTAATCCTGATTTGGAACATAGAGTAAGGGGCCCACCTGGGCTGACCAATCATGGCCGTCAGATTTCACTTATCCTTTCTAATTAGCTTTCTCCCTGCTTATCTTTCCCTAACCTGCCAAACTTCTTTCAGCCCCAACGTTTCAACCTATTATGCTCTGCCTCCTTCAACAAGGTTGAACAGCCCATCCGTAAGTTTCTCTTTTTTGCTTCGTATCCACAGCACCTCCGTGTCTAATTAGACCTGACCCCTTCTCCTTTCAACGCCCCTTTAACTTTTGGTAAACGCACCTAATGATGTCTTATTCTAAACGCGCAGTCACTAGCCATAAACATTGCATGAAGAAAACGAAGGGTATGATATACTTAGGTGGTGCAGAGAAACTTTCTCATCTGTAGATCGATAAATTTGATAAGCAGCGCTCAGCTACAATAGCATACACTAACACCGTTATCTGTCGTTTCAGAGAAATCGCCCCTCAGCACCTTAACATTCACCATAATCCTAAGATTCTTGTCGAAAAAAGCTTTCGAGTTAAAGTCAAAAAAGTGGGCTTCGATCCACATCTTCAAGTCGTCACATCGTCGTGTCGTCAACCTTATCGTGCATGGACGTGCTTCAATGTCTACGTCCACGTATGTGTATTCGCAACGTTGATTTTGATCTACCAAAGGAGTGAGAAAAGTAAGACGAAGATATTATAAGAAGAAGTTTGTTAACTTAACCGGTGAGCAAAGCTGACGTGTGCGGTATTACGATAGTAAAATTAACGCAGGTGAGCGTGTGAGGAAAGGGGAACAACGGGATTACAAGGTGCAAGTTCTGGGTTGTGTAGCCGCAAAGGCGCATTAGAGAATATTTCCTTTTTTAATTTATCCGTCTTTTGCATCCACGACGACACAAATTTCCCCACATTCACATCAGTTGCGCCTTGTTGTACCCCTCGCCGTATTGATTGGGAATTTTCTAACATTTGCAGTTAGTTCAATGCCGCCACCGGATATAGAATCCGGCTAAGCATACATCATCAAAAGAAAAAGAAATAGATCATATACGACGCGTATTTACGCCGCCTCAATCTCGATCGAATCTCGATCGAAGGAAAAAGGAGCAAAAGTTGCCCAACCATCACAACAGATAACAAGGTCGTAGTGCGAAGGATATTCGCCGAGTGCTGCACTCACTCTTTTCTTCTCTCTGAGCTTGCATTGGTCCGGTCGGCGTTCCCGACGCAATCAACTACCACCAAAACGCCAAATACAGTCTTTTCTTTGGTGCTCCTTTTTCCCCGCAAGAGTGTCCTGATATCTGGCAACTAGCGCAATGCCGCGGCAATGAAATGTCATAACGTCCGCCTTCGGTACCAAAGAACTTAAACGGTGCCTATCAATCGTCGTGTCCCGACACCCACTCCCCCGTTACCTCCCCCGCTCACACGTACCAGACTTTTCTCCTACGCTAAACGTTTCGTTTGGCCCCTCACAAGCCAAAATAGATATAAAAAAGAGAGAGAGAGAGAGACGAAGAAGTCGTAGTAGTAGTAAGCGGAACGATAAAAACCACAAACGCACTCGTCAAAGTCTCGCTTCTGCACACATGCCTCTCACTACGCCCCCACTGTATTTCTTTTTTCCCAACTCCCTTTCTCTTTCCTTGTTGCTCACCACCCTCCACCTTCTCCCTCCTCCACACCATCGGCAAGCAAACACAGACTCTCACTCAGCACACCATCCCCCCATCGATCTGATACACCGATCCAGTCACAAAGCTCGCCTCGCTACTAAGCAAGAAGCGAATCACCCTAGCCACCTCCTCGGGACGCGCCCGCCGCCCCAACACCGCATCGTTTGGCAGCGCGAATCCGAGTTCGGCGTCGAGAGCGTGCATAAGCGGCGTATCCACGAAGCCACTGCGGGGGAAATTCGTGTAAGTTTAAGTTTCGACAATGGGGCTCCTTGCTTACTACGCATCCATCTTGATACCAACACGTACGTCCGAGGAATAGTGTACGTAGTCTCCTCCATACGTGACTGATCAGAAGAAGAAGAAAGAAAAAAAAGAAAAAGAACGTACGGAGCGATAGCATTAACCCTTATCCCCGTCGCCGCCTGCTCCTTCGCCGCCGCCTTCGTAAGTCCCACAACCGCATGCTTCGACGCGCAGTAGATGGAGCAATTTGGTTTCCCGACCAACCCCGTTATCGAAGCCGCGTTGACGATAGATCCGCCTGGTACGTTACCTCTTGCAACACGCATGTTGCGCAGTTGCGCGGACATGCAATTGAATGTTCCTTCGACGTTTACGGCAAAGACGGCGGCGTAGTTGGAGGGGGAGTGCGCGTGGATGGGGGCGAGGGCGCCGGATATGCCTGCTAGGTTCACGGCGCCTGAGAGTACTTCATAATAATCTTTTACACTAGTAAGTGATGTATGTTGTGTGTGTGAAATACAAAAACGTACCGTCTATACATCTCAACCTCCACTTCTCACCCGCGTGGCTTATCCACGCTTCTACCTCCTCGCTCTTTGTAACATCGACTTTGTATCCCGCGGCGTTTTCGCCGAGCTCCTGGGCTAGTTGCAGGACGGATGCTTCGTCTTTGTCAGCGAGCGAGACTCTGGCGCCGCTTTGGACGAGGAGCGTGGCTGTTGCACGGCCGATGCCTGAGGCTGCGCCCGTGATGGCGAAGAGATTGTTGGCGATGCCGTGTGGTGAAGATGAGGTTTCCATTGTTAGTGGGCGCTGGTGGTGTTGCTGTAAGCGGTGTAGTGATGTTTTGGGAAATGGGGGGTTGAAAGCGAGTGTGAGGTTCTAGAATGGTTCGGTGCGATACCAGTTGTGAAGAATCGCAGTGCTTTGGAGAGATCAAGTTACTCTCCAAGAAAAGTTGACGTGTTCGCCATGTTTAATGTATACCTATTCTCCTGCGACAACGTGGGGAGCCGAACGTGCAGCTGCGTTGCATCTCAATGGTTAACGAAGTGCATATTGAACACTTCTGAATCACTATTTTCTCTCAATCACGAAATAACTAGCTCTGGTATTCCATTATTTATCCATTTATTCTATCTGTTCGCTCCCTTGCGCAGGTCTGCTAGAGTGTCTCAACTTCCACTTGATTTCTCCCACATGCACGCTAATCTTACCAGTTATCCACCCCAAGTAACACGAAAATTAGTAGTACTACATAACAAAGCTTTGAAGCAGATTTATGCCCAAGGAAGATGTGACTGCGTCGTGAAACGTAGTACTCGATCCGGAACGAAGTTAGCCCCCAATCTCCACATCTCCTCTTCTCAATGCTGCCATTCCCACCCTAGTATATTGACTATCCTTGTCCAATATGAACACTTAGATTGTTAATTTTTGATTGATTACTCCATCGCCGTTGCGCACGAAACACCCCTGACGACAGTGTGGTTCTGGCCGCCGACAGGCTCGCCGCATTCCGGACAGCGTGCGAGTTGAATGGGCATGCCGCACTAGCCAACAGCAAACTACGTAGTATCAGTATCAAGAGTGAAAAGACAGAGTTTTGGTTCACTTACTGGGTGTCCATTTACACAGTCGTACCAATGTCCAGAGTGCGTTGCGATACCTCCAGGCCCACTGACCATTGCCTGTTTGATAGCGTCGATTTCGTCCTTTGAAACTTTCTCGTAGAACTCCCTATTTAGCATCTCTGCTGAGCTGAGCACTGCTTTTCGGAGGATGTCTCGGCCGCGGAAAGAATTCTGGCAGAGTTTTTCTGCTTGCTCTAAATGGCATTTGGCAGTGTTGCGGTAGTTGGTTGCTCGAGTGCGATCGGTGTCCTTGGCCATTACAGAGCTGCTGAAAAGTTGGGCAATACAGGCGTAGTATAAGGATGTCTCAACAGCGAGTTTTGGGAGGTATCCAGATATACAGTCGCCGATTAGTTTCTCGCATGCCTCAAGGAAGGAATCCGTCTTCGTTACAGGCGAACCTCCACTAAATTTGAGTGGTACTGTTCCACCTACATGTTTGAGTACCACTCGTGCAATTTCAAATTTGTCCTCAAGTAGCAAACTCTGCACTTTGATTTCGAGGAGGTGGCCACCTAAAGTGATGCGCTGATCACGGTCGCGCTCCAGATACTTGGAGGATGAGCTGAGGGATAACTGAGCAAGATCGTCGTTGAGGGAGCCATTCTTCTTGTAACTGTGCATAATCGATTGGTACAGTTTGTACGTTGGTTTGTGCTGAACATCCACTCTGTGGCGGAACAACCTTACATCTTCCACCAAAATCGCCGCGCTGGAATACCTGTTTCGAAGGCTGTCGTAGATATATTTCATCTTCATTTCGATGACAGCCTGATTGGTGCCCAAACCAGGAGATATGGG
This sequence comes from Bipolaris sorokiniana ND90Pr, assembly GCF_000338995.1. Lineage (NCBI taxonomy): Eukaryota > Fungi > Ascomycota > Dothideomycetes > Pleosporales > Pleosporaceae > Bipolaris > Bipolaris sorokiniana. Next base: position 961,000 of record NW_006911906.1, on the reverse strand, counting down.
AACAACAGCAGTGCGTGAGGTTTCAAGATTAGCCCGCTCAACAGCAAGCCTGTCTTCCAGTAGCTGAAGTGTCTGTTGTCCGCTGATGACAAAACGTTTAGATATCTCGTCAATCAGAGCTCGGTTGATAAGACGGTTGTAGCGCTGTGTCACGAACTGTTTGACAGGTTCTCTGCAGTTTGGACATTGTGGGATTGCTGCTGAAAGCTCGGAATTCTCGATCAGACCGATGAACCCAATTGTTCTCTTGTCAACCTCGTATATGTCCTTGAGACCTATATGGCCTTCTAGAGTCTCGGTTGTGAAGAAGTGGCCGCAGCCAAGGACAACGATGGGATATTCATTTAGATTGATATCAGCGTAACTTGACATTATGATCATGTCTGGCTGTTCTTCAGATTTCATACCGCATTGCTGACAGTATTCTGTAGGATATTCTTCACCGTAAATACTCGGACATTGATGACCACATAGTAGACGCTTTGTGCAACGTTCATCGCAGGGTAATCGATCGCAGGGTGCTGAACATGGCATTTTGCAGTTGCCTCGATGATCGCAGGACCATTCGCAAGGTTCAGTGCATGGCGTACGATTCTCATGGCACTTCTTTGCACATTTGGTGTGCTTGCAGCGGACCTAAAAAATGTCAAAAACGCACCGGAAGAATATCCGGGTAGCTTACTTCACATGGGCTTTGACACAAGCCACAATCAGTTCCATCGTGGGATGGACGTTTGCAGTTGTGACTGCAGGTTCCATACTTCCTACCACAAATCTTCCGGCAAGTGGAGTGCTTGATCAATGGCTCATCACGAGCATCCTTGGTGTTGCATTGATCACAGGTTCCGGGGCAAGGATGACCGCAAGGTAGCAGAGCCTCACATAGGGTAGGGCATTTGAAGTGGGATTTAGAAACATCCAGAGAGCATTTAACAGCTACTTCGTGTTTGCAGCCAGGAACTACCTTTGATACCTTGACATCACAAGCAATGCTAGCGACGTTTTTGGTGCGGTAACAGTGAACGGAATGCTTAAGATGGCCACACGGAAGCGGCACGTTGTTCCAAAATACCATACATTTCCCACAAGGCTCTCCACATGTGGCCTTTTGGCATGAATGACCACATGGCTGATGTTGACGTTGGCATGGCTGTTCACACTAGAACACTGCATGCATAGCTTCGGAATGGTATCTAGCCCCATATCGATGACCGCAGTCAAGACGATCAGTACATGCCAACATACAACCACCTTCAGGGCTGTATTTCTGAAAGTCATCTGGTTCTTGTAATTTGATAAGCATTCCGGGATGTCTAGGGCAAGACAGAGCCAGGCTCTTACCGACACAGGCAGAGGCTCTAAGCATGTTGATAACCTTCCGCCACATTTAATACTAACGTAAGTTTCTGTGTTGCCGATGAGATACATGCCGTTTTGCGCACGACTGAGGAGTACATTGATACGGTTGGTCGTTTGGGGAACCCAACTTTCTGTGCCTCATTGCTTCGTACGAGTGACACGATGACGATCTTTGCTTCTTCTCCCTGGAAGTTGTCGACAGTAGCAATTCTCAACATTTTGGATAGCTGCTTCTTCTCCAAGGGCTTTCCTTGATATGATCGAAGTTCGGATGCGGCTGGTACTTGAGATGTCACGTCATCGACTGTGGAGCCGTCGTTCTCCAATGCTTCCCTGTCGCGGTCACTAAGGCAAATCTCTAAATCGCTCCTCATAGTGGCTCGTAACTTATGAAGTTGGCCGGTATATGGCATCAATACCGCGATAACTTCGGATTTGTACACTCCTTGGCGAACAATGTGTCGCACTAGTGCATGCACCATTCCAACTTCCCATGAGTTCGATTTGTAATTATTGATATGAGCATGTGCATCCTCCTGGTTTTCGAGGTTTGTGTGGTCAAGCCAGAAAACGTTCTGGCGCATACCAACTACATCGGGTAGATAGGTGGTGGAAGGATGATCTTGGAGTTTCCCGTAGATGGTCTCACGTATCAATGAAGATATCTGTTGACGCATTCGGCGTTGAACATTGAGTTAAGCAACGGGTATCAAAGGACGTCCCGGCTCACCAACACAGAGTCGTTCAAACTGGCTTCTGTCAAGCTGGTGGAGCTTTCCTCGCTCACTCTCGAGTGATAGATCGGGGAAGTTGTTCACTGAAGGTCGAAGCTGCTCATGATCTCCGATCTGGATCACGTGTTCCATATCAGGGAGTAGTGCGGAGATCATGTGGCTTTCCATGAGCTCTCCGGATTCTTCGCAGATGATAACTTTGCACTTCACTTGCTGAAGGATATCAATTCGTTTCGCAAGGCCAGTTGGCGTCACACCAATGGCTTGCGCTTCTTCCAGTACTCGTCGGTTCAGTTCTTCGTGTACGTTTGTCAGCTCTTGTTGAGTTTTTGCAGCATCATTGATCATCTCATAGAGCTCGTCTATTTTGTTGCTTCGAGCTCCCTCAATCCAATGCGCGACTAAAGCGCCTCGCTCCCGAGTCGTCAGCGAATATACATCCGTGTTTGCTTTCTGCACAATCTGCTTTAGCAATGTCGCGGACTGTCGAGTGCCAAATGCCTGAATGTCCGACGCCCAAACGTCGAATGGATGACGGCCAGCTAGTTTAAACCCTTGATCATTGATACGGTAGAATTAGCTGTGTATGTTTAGGTATTCTTCAAAAATGTGATTCTTCAGATTTTCCCACTCAGGATGCCTTCGCATGTTGTTCAACGAAGTGAATATCGATACGGCTTCTCTCTGCGTCTTCTCAAGCCGGTTGTAGTTCACAGCCGCCATGTACTTTTCTGACTTCGTCTTTATCCCCAGGTCGCTCACAGAGCGGAGATTGTGGCCTTCCAACTTCTCGGACTTGCTCATTGCTCCAACTCGGATGAGTTTTGTCACACCTATATTAAGCAGATGTTCTAGGAATTGGTCCAACGCATGGTTGGTGTAGCATACTATTATGATGGGCCCCAAATTGGCCTTTTTGCTGAGACCTAAAAGAACCTTCATGATTTGGAGACCGAGATAACTCTTTCCAGTTCCAGGAGGACCTTGGGTGAATGCATATTCACGAGTCAGCGCCGCAATCAAAGCCTGGCACTGTCCACGGTCAAGATAGGTCGCGGTTCCAAGCTTCTTAAGTAACACTTCGCCATCGCATGAGGACCTAGAATCCATTAGCAACTGGTTCCCCTTGTTTTCGTCCTTTAGCAGAGGCGACAAAGAGAATTTGAAGCCGGGAGTACGTGTGTACAAAGGCGGGGGGATTTGATACATCACCCGTTTCCCCGGTTGTCCTTCGTGTCTGCGAGGCACGATCCACTGCTGGAATAGGAGACGATTCAAGCGGTGCATCTCCTTCAGATTCTCCAGAATAGGTGAAAATGTGGCAGGTATCACGTTGGGAAACTCCAACAGCAGGCCACGAACCGCTCCAGTGTGCGCTTGCATGAGACTCCTCACGGTGGTCCGATCTTGCGTTGCCAGACTTGCAGTGATATACGCCATTTCTTTGCCATGACTCAGGCTGTATTCTTTTGCGGGATCTGTGGTCTTTCCCGAAACTGTAAGAAAAACGTGCTGAGTAACAGAATTATCGATCCATATAAAGGAAAGTAGTGTTCCTTCATTGAACCTTCGCGGTTCCTCCCACCATCTCTCTTTTTTTGCACTTGACTTTCTGCGAACTGCGCCTGGTTGAACAAACTCAACCTGTGCTTGTAGACCCTTTCTGGCCTCTAAAGTGACACAACTGATCCAAGCATTGATTTAATGATAAGCACGCATGTCCCCTAGGCTCAGCTTTGCATTACATAGTGCAGTAGGCTCCTGAGTTATTGTGTGCATTACCCCTACCAGAGCTCCCTTTAACTCACCAAAGATATTGTGGCATAACAACCTGAAGAAAGTATCGATGTGGCGCTGTACAGGATCATCGGGGAAATGAGGCTGGTCAGGGTTGGTATAAGGAAGAAATTCTTCTGCGTCGCTCATAATCTCATCTCGAGTGGGAAACAAGACTATGTCAGCGATGTCTTTCTTGTCATTGTCGAAACGGCCGGAGGGCACGATCAGGTCGCGCGGATAGGAGGATGCGTTGTTGTACTCATCGGCTGCATTGCTTTCATCCATGTTCATGTCAGCAAGAAGACCTTGAGAGCGTGCTAACAAGGCTCGAGTGTCGTTTAGCTTGTTGAAGATGCGTGCCAACGAATCTGAAGAAACATCGTCTTTAGAGACTTCTGTGGCAGTCTGTATAGATTCGACAAGCGAAGGAATCTCATCGTTGAAGTGCACCCTATATTCACGCCTGAGAAGCTCGAATAGAGCAACAGCCATGGCAAGAAGTGTTGCTTTTGCGTCCTCCGTTGAGTTCCTGGTCGCTCCTGTAGCCGAAGCTGCCAATATGGCCCCAATAAGGCGTCGAAGAAAGGAAACAGCCCTCTTTCCACCAACTCCTCCAAAGAGATTGTAGATGAGCTCAACATGGGTATCAACAGCGAGACAGCACAGGATGGATGGATGAGTGATTGTAAGAAGGAAGTTGCGGGCATTGCTGATGAAGGTCTCATTGTCAGTACCACTGATATTGGCGCTGAGTAAGGCAAGGATGTGACGATGTCCAATTCCATCGTCTTCATTAAGGTCTTGAGGGAGTCGTTGGCGCCAATCTCGATCTCCTGCCTCCAATATACTGAACGCGCCTTCCCAGAGCTGTCGCCTTATACTGGAATTATCGACTAGTCGAGCAAACAATCGCTTCCATGAGTTGTATGAATTTCGTGCCTGACGCTGTTCTTCTGTCTCTTTGATTCTGGTGGGAGAAGTCTCGCGTACATGTTTTTCGGATGTGTTACCTCCGCGACCGTGGCCACGACCACAACCACGGTCACGACCGCGGGTTCCCCTGCCTCGTCCGCTGGGTTTACCACGGTCAGAAATGCTGAATAGCTCCAGTCGCCTCAGCGCCAGCGTGTGAGATGGCGGGTAGCTTTTCGGTTGTCGCCAGGGAGGATTGTACAATGTGAGGAGAAGGAAGTGCTTTGATGTAGGAAAAGAGTGCTTTGACACAGGAGGAGGAGGATTTTTTAAAATGAGCGGATTCACTCTTGTTTGTGCAAACGCTAGCCGAAAGAAAAACTTTTCAATTCGTGTTGAGAGGTGAGAGTGAAGTGCAGTTTCCAAATCGGGCAAGAATGAAAGGGATAGGGTAGCGGGTGAGCAACACCATCTCTCACTCATCAACCTAGCCATGAGACACGATTCGACTGCATTTATAGGACAAAAATACATCAAATCAGTTCTAAGCGTCTACTTATGTATTGGGAAAAGAAGTAGTCCACGAACCGACGCTCCAAAGTAGGTCGTGTGCCCGCGTATGCCTTTGTGATGAACAAGATGTATAGAACGTAATAAAGCCAAGAAATGTATCATAACGCTCCGAACAGATACCGAATGAAGACGTGCATTGGAAACCATAGCTTTTGAATTTAAAGCTATATTGTTCGAATCAGAGTTCGAAAGACTAAGACCACACTTTGGTCGCTGGTATGGTATATTCTCTTTCGTTCTCAGACTTGTGCATGTAATACAATAAAGGGGCAAAAAAGAATATCCAAATAGTCATACATTTTCGACACCAATATACTCGCCAAAAACTCCTAATCACCATGCAACATCAATAATCGCGTTTGCCCAAGTTTGATGGCAAATGGCGTCACGTCTTTAATATTTTTGTCGGCCAAGTGTTGGCTTCCAGTCTAGAGGATGCGTCTCTTCCGTTGCATTCTCGTCCTGTTTCCAAATCTTGATCGACTTGTCTGACTCGCCAGTGATAAGACGAAGACCCGATGCATCGAATGTAGAGCACATGACTCCGGCTTCTGCTTCAAGAGAACCAGGTTGAGCGATGCTCTCAGTGTGTTGGAAGCGATGACCAGTTTTCCAATCGTAGAAGGAGACTTCGCCATTGTCGCTGCCGGCGAACATCATGTTGTTGTCATTTACCGAAAGCGTATTGATGATGCTGTTTACGGGGGAGAAGTTCTGCATGAAGTCTCCGTTGGGACATAGCCACTGTTTCGCGGATTGTGCAGAACCAGAAGCAAAGGTAAATTCTGTAGGATGTGTAGCAAGAGCGCGGACAGACTTTTTGTGGTGGGTCAATACAGTTCGGGTCTTTCCTGCGACAAGGTCCCATAGTCTGATCGTGCTGTCCATGCTTCCGGATATTACTTGTGGCTCGGCTTCTTGACACTGGATTGACGAAATTGTTCCTTTGTGACCACCGAGAACATGGATGTTGCTGCGTGAGCGCATGTCCCATACACGTACTACGCCATCTCGTCCTCCTGTGCACAACACATCCACTGTTGGGTGAAGCGAAAGTGAGTAGACTCCGCTCAAATGGCCGTGGTAATGTCGGATTACCTTGTTGGTTTCGAGGTCCCAGCATTTGACCATCTTGTCTTCTCCGCAGGAGAAAAGATAGGGATGTCTCGGGCTTACTGCAAGGCCTCTGACTGCCGAGATGTGCCCCGTCAGGGTGATTTTCAACTGACCGCTTGCAAGGTCCCAGAGCTTGATGGTGCGGTCTGCTGCGCCAGTAGCAAACCACTCGTTTCCAGGCTCCATGGCCACTGATCGCACCTATACCAAGTCAGTCCGTGTTACTCCTGCAGGCAATTGAAATCTACTCACCCATCCCATGTGTCCGCTAATGACTGTCTTGATTTTCCAAGGAGCATGCCACTCAGGCTTCGCTTGCCTAACCACGTCCTTCCTGACCAGCGAACTGGATGTCTGATCTCTGTTTGGTGTAGGCCCGTGTGCGTTGGGGGCAGCGCCCTTTCCTCCAGCTCGTACTGCCAGCTGCATTGATTGCGCATCCCGCGCCTTGTCAGCCTTTTCTGAGACTCCCTCAATCATCTTCTGCATCTTAGGATCAGAGGCCTTCTCCTCGGCGTTCTGCGCCTTGATCTTCTTGCGCCGCTCTGCTGCTGTTGATGCGGCGCTGGCCATCTTGGCCGCGAGAGCAGGTGGGAGTTCGCGAACGTGTTCGTATTCATTGCGAATGCGCGATGCGACGCCTGCTTGGTCGGCGGCGGTCGAGGGGGCCGGCGATGTGGGGTGTATGGAGAAGCTATCGTTGGATGCGTGATCTAATGCGGCGGATGAAGCAAAGTCGGCGGCGAATATCTCCCGCGTCCGCTTCGAGGACATCCTTACGAGCTGCTCTGCCGTGCTGGGAGGTCGCGAAGCTGCTGTGTCGGCCATGACTGCGTTTGTCTGTCTGAGGATTTGACTGGTACAATATAGAACCACAGATATAGCGACTTAAGCGATGGCGATAGCGAGCGTTAACAGAGAAAGCTCACGTGTGGAGGCGTTTGGCTGTTATACGAGGCCAACAGTTCGTCATGAACTTAGGAATCGCGACCGCCAACGGAAGTTTCACTAGCGCGCCTGGTTGGACTGGACCGAGCCAAGGCCGAATTGGATCTTATCTTATCTCATCTGATCTTGGTCGAACCTGGGCAGCATTGCTGACGCTTGACCTCGCGACTTCGGTCCCAAAACTTGATGACTTTGTCTTTTCTACTATCTTCGGTTATTCAAATTTCATGAGATATGTTTGAAAAAAAGGAAGATGGATGCGTTGATGTCATGTCTTCGACTTCATTCGCTTTGCTCTACCACGTGCAATACTGAAGAAGACTAGAGAACGTCTACCCAAATTCTGGCCAACCAAGCAATTTTTGGGTTAGAGATTATGGAACACTACTACATACAGTGCTATCTTTCTTTGCTGAAACCTGATTTCTAGTAAGACAAGCCCCTCCCCGCCTTGGGTTACTAATAACAGCCCCTCTCATTAGATCAGTCGATTCTGTACATACACTGCGCTCACATCATACAGTAGAATCCTCTTCCCACAATCTTTTCTATGAAATTAAAACGTAAATGCCGCGATGTTTTTGGCCAAAGATGAGAACCGGCCGTGTCCTCGATACCTTGTAATGGCCGAGACTTGTCACCAGATGCCAGAATGGGTCAAGACGAAGGCTGAGCCTCGACATCATTGCAAGCTCGATAAAGATCATCGCTGTATTTCACAGGCATAGTCTCTTGGGTCTTGATATGGGACTCGTCATCATGTGGTCCAGCAGACCGCTGCACTTCGAAAGCTCGCATGAATGTGTATGCATACGCACATATCTCCAGAGCGCGCAGGGATACGATTTAGAGTGTCACTCACCTACCGCCGTCCAATCCTGCGACCCTGCGGCAAACATTGGGTAAACGGCGAACTCGCCTGTTGATATGCTGCTAATTAACTCGATGCGCACTGCACAATGACCATCATATGTGTTGTCGCCGCGGGACCAGCTTTCAGAGGCACTACGGTAGCTTTCAGCTGAGTCGCAAGCGTCTTCTCCGTTGTCGTAGCCTCAGGGACAAGGCTTGTTTCCCCAGATCTTCCAGGTTCTCCGCTTTGCCGCTCCATTTTCCAAGGTGTCATGCTGGAAAGCAGCTGGACAGTGCCAGCACAAGCACATGCTGCCGAGGAACTTTACGCCTCGCGCCGACCGAGCCGTCAGATCCTTCCTTACAAGGAAGCTGTCTCCGCATGAGAATGACGCAGGAACATACTACAAGGCTCGCTGTTCAATGGTCACGTTGCATCCGGCCTTGTGGTTGAGGACGGCGCGGCAAGCAGAGTAGCGGCCCATTGATGCTTCTGAAAGGATATAGACTTGGAAAAATCAATTTGGCAAACCGGCGCAGGTACGACAGCGACAGAGGTGCCAGGCTCACGCCACTCAGCCAACTCATCCGAAATTCTTCGACATGCGGGCTAGAGTATCGGACACTCGGATGACACATGCCGATAGGTGGTGGGCCAGGTTTCTAAACGGCTTTAGCCAGAAAAGGACGGGTATGGGTGGTGCCGGACGATTGACCAAGAATGGGCACTTGGATTTGCGGGGTTGCGACTGCGAATTTTGTTGTCGTGTGTCGCATCTACCGGTCCCCTACCAATGATGTTGTCGGTTTCGAAGGCTTGGTCCGCGAATGTTCTTTATTTCGCACATTAGAGGCGCCCCAAGGCAGGCATGGTTCGATGTGACGTTTGCACAAACGCGCGCAGATGCCAATACTGCCCCGGATTTTTATTGGCGCTGGTCCGTGCCACTGCCGCACCAATTCCAAGCCCCGGCCAACAGCCTGTGGTTGTCTTCACCCCAAAGAGTCAGCCGCTCTAACATGCTTTTAGCCCCTGACCAGGCCACTAACAACAATGCTGTAACCCCGTGGTTGCCCAATGACGTCCAACCGTCGCATTCTCGGATCGTCGCCTGGCTCAACACAATACTACTCTACACACCTTGCTCGGATGCTCGCCAGCAAGCACATGCTTAGAGGTCTAGGGGCTGACGCGGCAATGCATCCCTTCCAGTCGTCTGGAATTTCTGCCTGCTGCTGATCGTATCCTACCCAGCGCCTCTTTCCTACCCTCATTAGATTTCGCCGTCTGCAGTCCCGTGCATGCAGCCGCAACTAATACTCTAGTCCGGAGTATAGCCAACTAGCGTTGCCAGATCGAGTCATATCTCCAGCATTCCCTCGAAGATCTGGATGGAGGCAATTTTTCATATGCGACAAAGAGTAAACGTGTGGAGCTAGAGCCTACTGATGTGCCAACAGGTTCCCTTGTTTGGACATGGGGCGCCTCACTACCCAATACCATATAAAGAGTCTTTGATAGCCTCCTTGGATGCTCATCGTGATTCTACTGTCTTTATAAACGTACTGTCAATCTTGAACAAATCAGTCGCTGCTTCAACTTCAAACAACCGCCAAAATGAAGACCTTCACCATCGCCACCATCGTCGCCTTGGCCTCTGTCGCCAGTGCTCAGCTCGACAACATCCCTCAATGCGCTGTATGTTTATACTATGCAACGTTCCATTCAACGTACGCCTACTCACAATACTCAGCTTTCCTGCTTCATCGGTCCCCTCACAAGTGACGGCTGCGAGAACCTTACCGACTTTGCCTGCCACTGCAAGAAGGGTGACACGCTCCTTGCCCAGGTCCAGCCCTGTGTGCAGAAGGGCTGCGAGGCTGCCGACCAGGCCAAGGCTATTGCTGCTGTCGAGTCCACCTGCAAGGCTGCTGGTGTTCCCATCACCATCCCCGACACCGGTGCCCCTGCTCAGAGCAGCGCTCCTGCCGCCTCTGCCTCTGCCGCTCCAGCGCAATCGTCCGCAGCTTCTGCAATTGCCTCAGCCGCCTCCTCGGTCATCTCATCCATCATGGCATCCGGCACTCCTGTGCCCATGCCCACCCCCATCTCTACCGGCACTCCCTCTATGGCTCCGTCTATGACACCCTCCATGACACCCTCTGGCACTCACTCTGCCTCTGGCGCTTTGACTTCTTCCACTTCTACCGTCTCTGAGTTCACTGGTGCTGCTGCCCAGGCCACCCAGGCCGTCGGTATCATTGGCGCCGCCGCCCTTGCAATGCTCGCTTTGTAAACTATTACTAGCGTGTCTTCTCTCTCTGTTGACATTTTGATATGAAATCGGGCTATGGCTATGGCTACGGATGGAAATGGTAATGAAGGTGTCATGGTACGACGATGGGATGTAGCTTGGGTTTGCTTCGTTTGTATATCACCGAATAAGAAAAAGTGAATAATTCAGATACCACTTAATGTCTACGCATATCTTCATGTCCTTCTACTTATTTCCAGAACTATCATCTTTTGTATGCTGTGATTCCTTCTCCGTTTTTGAACAGTATCGGCCAAGCTTTTTTCAAAATTGCTCCCAGTTGGGTTGTTCGGTCTTACGCGTTGTCCTGCTTCCCCCTTTTTACTTGTCAGCAATCAACATAGTCGTTTCAAACACATGTAAAGTGTATGTTATTTTCTTTGTCTCATTCAAGATAGCACAACACCTCCTTTGTAGCTCCTGCTATTAACTAGCTTCAGACGCTGACATAATGCTTCGAGCACGTGATAAATCTCACCGTGCAGAGTGTAGGTATGTATTGACTACTTAGAAAAAGCAATCAATGCATGAATGAGGAAACTTCATCCTGTAAAACCCTTTCCATCCAAAGTTGTATACTTCATGATCGCTTTGACGAAACAACATACACAGCTACCTTGTGCCAAAGTAGAAGATATGATGGTGGACACAGAGTAGTTAGTTGTTTCCCACTGACTAATCAATACTTCAGCGAGACATACTGACCAAAAAACCATTAGAAAACTTGAGGTGTCAAGTCTGGTATAACGGCCGAATACGGTATACGCCGGATCGACGTCAGTGGCCTAAGCTCCGAAGTGGGCTGTCCAGAACACCAAGCCTCCCGTATCTTCGGTCACCGCACCCAAGATGCCGAACCGGGCGCCGCCAGCACGAGTATGGCCACTGTGAAGCGCAGAGACTTTATTCTTGCTGCCGTCGCAATATTCGTCGCCTGGGGCTATCTGACCCACTGGCAGCCCAAGCTGCACTACCTCCCCTACGCCTTCGTCACCGGAGCACTTGTGACGCTCGCACTGCTGGCATGGCTCACCTTCACCACCGCCTGGGACAGGGACCTACGACACGGCGGAAATGTCGACTATGGGCCGCGCCATGTTGCCTTTGCTGCGCCGGACAAGTGGAAGGCTGAGAGGGAGGCGCTGGACAAGAGGAACATGTACATGATGGAACCGCTATACCCCGCGTCCTATATGATATCAGACAGCCTCGATGTCCTGATCGGCCTGATACTGCGCGATTTCGTAAAAAGCTGGTATGGGAGTATCAGCAAGAGCCCGACATTCGTACACGAGGTCGACAAGGCAGTGCGTGCAGCCATGGGCGAGATACGGGAACGCATACTGGCAGTAGATATGGTCGAGATGGTCGTGTCGCGCATGATTCCTCTCATCACCGACCACCTGAAAGCGTCGTACGAGGCCGAGCGCGTGGTGCGCGGGCGCAAGTTGTCGCGCAATATTACAGATTCAGAGGAGCTTGATCTTGCTATCGCAGCCAAATACAAAGAGGGTCGGTTGCATCCTGCTGCGTCTTTGGCATACTCAAACACCAAACCAATACAGCAGCAGCACTTAAGGAGCATAGTCACGCGACTCCTACCAAAGATCATGCCTGCCAATATGTCCACAAGTCCGGCTGTCAATGTACTTATCAAAGAGATTGTGGCTTGTGCAGTCCTGTCACCTGTGATGCACATGCTTGCTGACCCCGATACATGGAATCAGCTCATGGAGGGTTATGTAAGGTCACCTCTCATCCAGCATTAAACATGCTAATAACTCTAGGGCCGATCTTTGCTGCAAGAAAGAAAGACGGTACGCAAAGTACGAGCTGCCCTCGACGAACACGCCCCGCCTACACAGAAGACAAACAAGAACACGCAGTTCCCTAAACTCATGCCCAGCGACAATGAACGGAAATTCGAAAGGTTCATGCGAGCAATACAGCAAACAAACACGCTTGCAGATGCTAGGCGTTTTCGCAGTGAGATCGCAAGCCAGCTACGTAAAGATTCGATGATTGAAGGCCAAGACTCTGTCTATTTGCGTCGTCTTGAGTCCGCACGTCATGTGCTCGATACCAAGGTTGCGACACTTAGCGCTGGTGGATCGGTTCGTGCCAAAGTCATAGCCCAGGAAGCCCCAAAGCACAAGCGTTCATCGTCTAAGTTCGCTAATGCATCTTTGCGCGAAGTGCTTTATGATGCATCAGGGCTTTCGTGCTTCATGGAATTCATGGATCAGGCGGACCTCATGCGACTAGTGCAGTTCTGGATTGTTGTAGATGGGTTCCGTAACCCGTTAGAAGTAGAGACTGAGGAAAGTCAGGACTACGTTGGCACTCTCCCTACGTGGACGGAGTCGGATCGCGCAGATCTAGCGCAGATCCACGAGGCATACTTGTCCAAGCCTGAACTGAAGATTCTCCCGGAAGCCCGCCGAGCGGTTGCAGAATTTCTCAAAGCTGGGCGGAAAGCGACGCCCCAACAGTATCACAATGCACGGCGTTCCTTATTGCAAGCGCAAACGGCCGCATATGAACAGCTACAAGAGCCTTACTTTCGACGATTCAAGAAGTCAAATCTATACTACAAGTGGCTGGCTATGGATGAAGCAGCAAATACCGACAACAGTACTGGAAAGGCGAGGGCCATAACACAACCTCTCGAGGCCCCACCTCCAGTGACACCCGCCGTGTCCCGTACGCATTCAAGACAAAATAGTTCGTTGTATGCACCACAAGGAGATCTGCGTCGGGCAGTTGCATCCTCTTCAGATCTGAAAAGTCAAGCATCAACCAATGTCATCGAGCCACCTGCACGACGCTCCTTGGATGTAGCGCCATCTACGTCTAAGCGAGCACCTCTGTTTGGCGATGACTACGACTCCGATCCCCTTGCACACTCCACCGCGAGCTTAAATTCTGACTTTGGCTATGATCGAACTGGTGGAAATGATGCAAGAGTGGTGGATGCCATGCAGGCTGCTCTGACTGACATCATGGATGAGCCAGAGGGTTCCATTTTCTATGAGCCAGGTTTAAAATCACCCGTGGATAATGACTCAATGCGCGGCTCTCTTGATCTACCTCGGGCGTTATCACCTAATCCGCAAGGAAAAGAGAGTCTGAAGCCGAGCATAGCATCACTCGGTCTAGTTGGGGAGCCCAGGACTCGTGGCGTATTTAATGACGATTTGTTTGGCGACGAGCAGAAATTCTTGGAAGACGAAGTCGATGATCCAGTATCAAGCGAAAAGGCGGAAGACGAAGAGATACACGAAGCTGCGCCGGGAGATCTGGGCTTAGCGGAGGCGATCGATGCTCTTACAGCCGATATTGAGCGTTTGGTAACACAAGAGTCTATTGTGGATTCGCTAACATCAAAGGCTGAGTTGACCAACAATGCTGCTGAGCTTAGAATCTTGCGCAAGTCCAAGACTAGCTTACAGCGAGAGATCCAACGAAAAGAACTTCAACGGCAGCAGTACATTGTGCAGGAGAGTGACAACAGTTTGTACGGGCGTGCAAACGTGTTCATACAGTCAATCATGGTGGGCACAGAAGAGGACGGCAAGGATTATGCCATGTACGTTATTGAAGTCCGACGACGCGCAGGTGACCAAATGCCTGCAGCAACTTGGGTCGTCTCGCGCCGGTACAGCGAGTTCCACGAACTGAACAAAAGGCTTCGTGCAAAGTTTCCTCAAGTTCGGAACCTAGAGTTTCCACGCCGCCAGATGATACTCAAGCTTCAAAAGGACTCTTTGCACAAACGGCGGGTCGGTCTGGAAAAGTACCTACGAGAGCTCCTGCTTATCCCAGCGGTATGCCGCAGCCGTGAATTTCGAGCATTCCTCTCTCAAGCTGCGATCAGTCCTGCCGACGCACTCAAGAATCAAGATCCAAACTCGAATGATTTTGTGACCCGCATCTACAACTCAGTCGCAGACGGCATGGAAGAATTCCTCGGCAACATTCCCGTCCTCGACCAGCTCTCTGTAGCGGGTCAAAACCTCATCTCCGCTGCCACCACCCAGCTCGCACACACAAACGGCGCGACCGCCCAACCCGCCAGCCTCGCCTCCTCCGGCGTCCTCGTAGCCGGCGAGCCCAACACGGACGCCGAAGCCGAAGCCGAGCTCCTCGCCTTCGAAAACAAAGAACTCGAACCCTTCGTCAAACCAATCTGCGACCTCTTCCTCGAAACCTTTGAACTCAACCGTGAAAACAACTGGCTCCGCGGCCGCGCCGTGGTCGTCGTCCTGCACCAGCTCCTCGGCGGCACCATCGAACGCAAGGTCCGCGAGTCCTTTGGTAACCTCCTTTCCGAAATGAACATCGCTCAGTACATTGATGCGCTCAAAGATAGCATGTGGCCCGATGGCCGCATGAAAGCGGGTGTGGAGCGGACGACGCAGGATAAGGAGAGGAGTAGGAAGGCGGCGAGTGATGTGCTGAGTACGCTTATACCTGAGTTGGCGAGTAGTGTTGTTGGGAGACAGAATGCGCAGTTGGCGGCGAAGAAGTTGGAGGGGACGGTTAATAATGGGAGGTTGAAGTAAGTTTTCTTTTCCCTTTCTCTTTTTACGATGCGGGATGGTTTGGACGAAGAAAGTATGCTAATGCTGTGTTTGTAGTACCCATCTTGTTTTTACGCTACTAGATGAGATTCTGCATGTGTTGTTTCCGGATGTTTACACGAAGTAATGTATATAGATGTGTGCGCGGGGGATATGTGTTGCATCACTGGCGTTCAGCAAGGGTGGATTCGATTTGCTTGGACTCGAAATCAAGCATCGTATGGCAAATGTTTGGAAGTTATAGACATGCTGACAATCGACTATGTTTCATTTGTATAAAACCTGTGCATCTTGAGCCTCGCTCATCCATTATACCACATACAACGCGTGCGCCAAAAGCATTCTTTACTCTGAACTCCCCACCCCCATGACACCTCTACCAAACCACTCACTAATAACCGCAAACCCATCCCTGCCCCTCTTAAGCGCATCCTGAAACAAATCATGCCGTTCCGCACTCTCGACCTGCGCACGCCTAATCGCTTTGATGGTGGCATTATTCGAACTGCAAATCGGACATTCAACCTCTGCATCATGCACATCCTCATCTGTGCTCAGACAACTCTGGTGGTAGCTATGTTTGCACAAGAAGTGCACAACAGGTAACTCCAAGCTCTTCATGCAGACCTGGCAGCGCGAATTCTGGAAGACAGCAGGTTTGGTGTTGAGAGCCTCTAGTTCTGCTTTTTTGGCGGACGTGTCGGAGCGGAAGGTCTCGATGTTGCGGCGGTTGGCTGCGATTTCGGCGCGCTCGCGTTCGATTGTTGTGCTGAGGTAGGCTTTTATCATGCCCATTGTTGCGACGCCGTTGGTAGAAAGCGTCTGAATGACTTGGAGGGGCGCCATGAGACCATCTTCGTCGATCTTTTTGAGGACCGAGTCGAGTTCGTCACCTGCTTCGGTGAGGATGGCGGGCGAGGAGGTGAAGTAGGCCAATGCGGCTGGGTAGAGTGCGGGTTCTTCTGGGCCGTACTTTCGTAGGGCGCGAATGGCGCCTTGGGTGTCGTTGGAGGCAGTGCATGAGCGGAAAATATCAAAGTAGAGGCCTTGCTGCTCGCGAACGAGGATCGCGCCGTCGCGGAAGTTGGAGAGGTGGGAAAGCAGCAACACATTTGATGTGTCTATGGGTATGTTCTTGCCTTCGACGAGCTTCTTGGCCTTGTTCTCCCACTCTTGCCGCTCGCCGTCTTTCTTCGACGACGCAGTATGTAGATACATTTCAAACAAAGTCGTGTAAAGATCGACCTTGTCGTCTTCGCGAAGATCTTCCGAAGCAATGCATGCTTCGAGGAACACTATGAATTCTTGAGGGTGGTCGACAAATGCTGAGAATGCAGTCCGTGGTTTCGGGACTTTATATTCAGGCGCGGGCTCGTCGGTCGTCGTTTCGACTATTTGAGCTTGGCTCATGGTGCCCTTTTGTTCGCCGTTAGGCGGTGATGCTAACGCATTGGTATTCATATAAGGCAATGGGAGTAATGCAGCGAGGTTCTGTACAGCACTGGATGCAACACCTAGACCCATGCTCATGCCTCCCCCAGATGAAGGCGCATTAGGTATGACAATAGCATCCTGCTTAGGCCGGAATTTTCCAGTGTAGTAATCGATGAACAGCTGTGTGGTGTCCTTGGGCAAGTGCTGCAAAAGTACTGTAGCATACTTCATGAGATTGAAGTATGTCACTTCGGGTTCCAGCCGCCATATGTAGGCTAGAGCTTCCGCATACCGCTTCGAATCCTCGATCAGAACGTCGACAACGAGTTCATGCTCCCCGTGCTTTCGCGCGAGGAAAGCTGCCTGATCGTAATAACCTCCCTGTCGACACATCGAGATGGCCGTATCAAGATCAAACTTTAGATCGTCGGGTGACTTGATGAAGTTTTCAAGTTTCTCTACATCCTTAAGCTTGGCATAGCAATTCAAGAGTAGAGTAGTGTGGTCGGATGTCGCCTTGTGGTGGTCGTGGAGCTCTTCCAGATACTCTATCAGGTTGTGTATTCTCTGTGTGTCAAGAAACTGATTTGACCATTAGCTATGAAGTAGTTAGACGATTGGCTTGTGTGTACCTTTCGGATGATCTGAGATGGCTCAGTATTATCAATGGCCTTGAGATACTGCTGCATAGCAGTGTCATAGTCTTGCTTCGAGTACAAGTAGTCGCCAAACTTGCGAAGGATAATGTTCTGCTGGGAAGAGTCCAGTCCTGCTTTCTGAGCCAGGTTGATGGCCAGAACATATAAGTTGCGTTGGTAGAGTATGTCAAGTTTCTGAGCAAAAGGTTTCTCGTGATATCTAAAGATCTAGATATTATCAGCTCTGAACACCGATATTCCTTAGGTAATTTACCTTTCCATCAATTGTGAAGACAAAAAGGTCTCCCCATTCTGCGACAACAGCCTTTACCTGCGAGGTCAGCTGTTCCTGGTGGGCGATGAACCTCAGCTCTGTATTGAGAAGCGTGAAGCTAGACGTGTTGAAGACATCATCGGCAGCGCCAACGCCAAAGGCTCGGAGAGGGTTGGACCGGGGCATCGCATTTGTCTTTGGAGGCGCAACGATAACGATATAGTCCTTGAACACAGAAATCATCTTTTTCTCGCCTTCGTATGTGTAAGGCGGCCCACGTCCGTGTTGGCCATAGTAGTAAATAGCATCATTGCGTGCGACTACCACATCTCGAGACGATTTGTCCACGGCCATACAACCCACACCACAGCCATACTCGTCGAGAGATTTCGCAGGCTGCCCCTGGCCCCTTCCAGATATTATGAGTGTCATGATGCGACCGGTAGTTGCAATGTACAAGGTTGTGATATTGCCTTCCCTAAACTCTATACCAGTAATGGGCTCTTCGGATTCGAACACAGTCCGTTGTCGCGCGCCGCGGTCGTGGATGAGGTCGCCGCGTACGACAGTGACAGCGCCATTTGCAAACCCAACTGCCAATTGAGATAGATCATCGAGCGCCGCGAAAGCGGATATGGGAAACTGCTTGCGCCCATTGTGTATGGTGAGGGTGCTCTGGCATCGTGGAATGCCCGTCTTCTTCTCGAGCTTGTCCAGGGCCCAAACTTTCAGAACTGGCTCATCAGAAAGGTCTTCGGCTATGGTTACTAGGAGAGAGGTGCCCTCGATCTGCTTCATGTGGGTGATTGAGCCGGTGTCATAGGCCTTGAAGGTGCGCACGACCTTGAAGGCCTCGGACACGATGCGAACGACGCCATCTGTACCACCAAAGAAGATGCTCTCAGATCCGGATACTATGCATGTAATGTCTCCAATCTACGAGTATTCATAAGACCGTGTACGCGTGAAGGAGGTTGGCATCGTACCTCGGACAGGAAAGCGCCCTCGTCATCGGGGAGCTTGACTTGCGAGACGTCGAAGAACCGGAACTGCCACTTCTCGCTCATTAGCACTGATATGAGGGGACATGAAGAGTGAATAGTTCTACACTGACCGGAGTGACTGCCATAATGCTATCGCTCCATTCTCGCCGCAGCCTGAATAGCAAGAGCTATCGTCACTCACGGCCCTAGCTAGGGAAGAGCGGCCCACCCGTCGACCGTGCGTGTTGACCAATCACGGCTTTGCCAGGGCTGCATGGCTCAGCCTTTCTTGGCGCCTGTCCTCTTGATTGTCTTGCTGCCTCACGCTCTCTCTCCTTTCCTCATCTCACCACCACACTCCCCACCTTACAAAACAACCACAGCATCTGCGCTTCATCTCCTTCAAGCCCAGGTTTCAGCGCCGCACTCTCTCCTTTTGCGCAAGCCCGCTTTGATTCTTCGACTCGCGAGTTGACTATCCACGACGCGCCTGTCCCCAAACAGCGCGTTCCTTTGTCCTACCAGTCTTGTTACTATTCCAGTCGCGCCTCCATCACAGAGACCGCTGCTCTTGCTGCTTGTTAGCCCTCACATCGTCTGCCCGACACCAGCGCGCCTTTGAACCAACGCCCGCTCAACCCAAGTATTACCACTCCTCAACCACTCATCACCATGTCTTCAAACAAGATGGAGCAGAGCCTCGACGACATCCTCAAGGCCTCCAAGACTTCTCGCCGTGGCCGCAGCAGTCGCCGCTCTGGCGCCGGACGCCCAGCCGCCGCTCCAGCTCCTGTTGGCGGTGTTGCGAAGTCCACAAAGCAAGGCAAGCCCGTCAAGGCTGCGCCTGCCGCACCCGCCGCCATCCTGGCTGGCGAGACGAAGATCATGGTATCCAACTTGGTACGCTTCCAACCTGTTCACCGCACTTGAACTTTGCTAACTCGCACCAGCCAAGGGACATTGACCAAGTCCAACTCCAGGTATGTAAGACCGATGCAGGTCTTTGAGCCTACTCTTCTCGCGTTAGCGAACACCACCGAGTGCGATACGACGAATTGAGCACGTTTCCTCCGCCTTCCGGTATGGATGTTGAGCCATGACTTGCAAAAAATCAAACCATGATCTGTGTTGGGCACACAAGACTGGGATGCGATTAGCAGCATGCGAACATTTTGAGCTACCGCAACGACGGAAGTGGGTGATCCGTTTTCCCAAGCTACACTTTTTTGAGTGGCAGCACAGACAGCTATGCCCCAGTGACATTTTCCTGGGCGCTATGCAGCAAACCCTAGCAGGTCGTTAGAGCAGCGAGATGAGATCATCGAGTACAGTCACAGATGGCCTTGAAATTACCAGAGGGGCGCGGGCAGGCATCAGCAGACTACCTCGCAACGTTGTAACACGTTACTCGCAATGACTGCTCTCGTGCTGAGTTAGCTTTGTCTTGCCGAACCTTGCGTTCAGGCACAGGATCACGAAACCCACTTTCTGAGCGGCGCTCCCAACCGCGTTATATGAGATCGACGACTACCCACCGCCGACGCCGCACTCGTAGCCGATGTTGCTTCACTTTTTGCGAACTCAAACCCTAGCACGACCACTAATACGCCTTGTAGGATTACTTTGCTTCAGCAATCAACGTAGGTCGACCAAAGAAGGTTCTCCTCCAGTATGATGCTGCTGGCCGTAGCGTTGGCAGCGCAACCATCATTTTCAACAAGCACGAGCAAGCTGCCAAGGCTACTGCTGCTCTGGACGGTGTCAAGATTGACGGACGCCCTGTTCGCGTTGAGATGCTTGTCAGTCCTAGCGTAATCCCAGCTGCTGCACGCCCAGCTTCCCTCGCCGATCGCGTTACGTATGTACACTCGTTTTGCTCAGAAAAGAATCCCGGCTAACCTACTTGCAGCCAACCAAAGAAGGATAAGCCAAAGCCCGCCACTACGGAAAAGGCTGCCGCCGGTGCCACTCGCGGACGTGGACAGACCCGTGGACGCGGAAAGGGTCGTGGCGGTCGTGACGCACGCCCGAAGAAGAAGACTGTCGAGGAACTGGATGCTGAGATGGCCGACTACTTCCCCGGAGGTGAGACCAGCAACGCTGCCAGTGGCGCTGAGGTCGCCCAGGTTACCGCCGGCGGGGACACTGCCATGGACGACGAGATGCTCTAAACGCCATTTGTATCGGCATTTCTCCCAACACCCCCATTACTCTGTTATGATTTAATTGAACATCGGTTGAAACTTGGTCGGCTTTTCCGGTAGTCTGTCTGGCTTTACATCTTCTTTTCTTGGGAGCGTCATCATTTGAAAAATATCATACCACGATCAGTTGGTTCGCTGTCAGTTCGAGTTTAGCGGTATATTCAATTCGGCTTTTGCACACTGCTCATGGACATTTCGTTTTGGGCTCTCAAATTGTACTATTATGAGCCTGGGTAGCGACAATGAAGAATGGTCATGCTTGCACGAGCACATCCAAAGGATCCCTGGTTTCTGATGCCTCTTCTCGTGATGCTTCTACTACATGGTCATATCTGGATTGCGGTTGGCGGGCCATCCACGTGGTTAGTACACGCAGGGTGGCAATACTATCAAGCCACTGCATGGGGAGCCCCACAGGATATCCACAAGATATGCATCAAGTGTGCAAGGCGGTCGTGTTATCGGGTTTCGTATTTCGCAAAGGAAGCAGATGTGGACCATCGGCTATGTCGGCCAAAGCCGGGTGGGACCAAGGTGTGGCGGCAAACAAAGGCTCTGGAGATAGCCGTGACATGACCGTGTTTGGACAGCCTTCTCTCATGAAAGACCGAATGTGGCAACCTTCTCGCACTGGACATCACACCACCATAGGACGACATCGTTGGTAGCGGTAGTCAGCTGCGGCTCCCGAAGGTGAAACACACGTATCTGGGAGGGAGCACCCTTTCGTGCGAAAGGGTTTGCGGTCTTCCGTGGAACCAAGCCTTTTCGAGTCTTCCCCGCCATTTCCTAGGCCATGTGGAGATCCGCGGCTACCCTAGCTTCTGACGAGGTAGGTTGCTGGGCTGGGCAAAAGGAGCGCTCGTCCGACGCAGCTGATTCGGACAGGTGAGGTGATTACAATTCTTTTCACATCTGGCCTTGGCAAGATTTGGAAATGTCCCGACACATGTAGGCCGTGCTGGAGACAATAGTCAACGTGGCTCGGTGTTCGCGCCAGAAGAAGGCGAGCTTGCTGGGATTGGCGATAGGGTTACTGTTTCAGTCCTAGCAGAGGGGTCGTGTGGAGAGCTGGTGTTAGATGAGTACTGGTGCACGACATGAATGCTTACACAAGATTGATAAGGCTGGTTCAAGCAAAGGATACCGTCATCGGGGTGGATGCATCTCGGCTTCTTTCTGCGCATATGCATACGGACCGGCTACTAACCTGTGTCTAGTATTCCGGCTTAGAGGGCTGAATACCGCATTGCAGCGAGGTTAGCTGCGGCTTGGACGACACAACTGCGGGGGAGGGGTAGCTTTCACTGGCCGCTGGAGCGGGGCATAGGCCCCCGCCGCTGAGTAAAACATCATCCACCCATGCATCCCTGGCGCACACGATAGGTTGCAGAGCTTTCCCTTGATGGGCTCCCGATGACCGAGACTGTCTGGCCTAGCAATCGTGTAACAATGCTTGTCTTCTGTGGAGACGCCGTCTAGTGCCGTCATGCCCTGCCGATTCGAATACTTAAGATTTCTCATTGCCCCCCTTGCCCCTCCCTCAATCTTCAAGTCTCACACCCCCATTTTCCTTTCAGATACCCCAGTTCGTTTTTACAGCCATGTCTGAGACCTCTATAAAGCTATCGACTCCCCAGACGGGCGAGTACGAGCAGCCCACCGGCCTGTAAGTCATGCCTGCAAACTCCGAGGTTCTTCGGAAGCTTTGCAGTACCTCGGACATATCTCTGGGCGCGTATCAGTACTGACAGATGATACAGCTTCATCAACAACGAGTTCGTCAAGAGCGTCGACGGCAAGACTTTCGAGGTCATTAACCCATCCACCGAGGAGGTCATCTGCAGTGTTGCAGAGGCCACTGAGAAGGATGTTGACATTGCTGTCGCTGCCGCACGCAAGGCCTTCAACGGCCCATGGAGGAAGGAGACACCAGAGAACCGCGGAAAGCTTCTCGTCAAGCTTGCCGAACTCTTTGAGAAGAATGCCGACCTTCTCGCTGCCGTTGAGGCGCTCGACAACGGCAAAGCCTTCAACATGGCCAGGAACGTCGATCTTCCCGCTGCAGCTGGATGCCTGCGGTACTACGGAGGATGGGCCGACAAGATTGAAGGCAAGGTTGTCGATACCACACCCGACACCTTCAACTACATCCGCAAGGAGCCTGTGAGTATGCTTCTATACGAGTTTCCGAGCATGCAGCTAAACTCTTCAGATTGGTGTCTGCGGCCAGATCATTCCGTGGAACTTCCCTATCCTCATGTGGTCCTGGAAGATTGGCCCTGCTGTTGCTGCCGGTAACACAGTTGTCTTGAAGACTGCTGAGCAGACTCCCCTGTCCGCATATGTTGCATGCAAGCTCATCAAGGAGGCCGGTTTCCCACCAGGTGTCATCAACGTCATCACAGGTTTCGGCAAGGTTGCCGGAGCTGCCATTTCCGCACACATGGACATTGACAAGGTTGCCTTCACTGGTTCCACTGTTGTCGGCCGTCAAATCATGAAGGCTGCTGCTGGTTCCAACTTAAAGAAGGTTACTCTCGAGCTTGGAGGCAAGAGCCCCAACATCGTCTTCGCTGATGCCGATTTGGATGAGGCCCTTGACTGGGTTAATTTTGGTATCTACTTCAACCACGGCCAGACTTGCTGCGCTGGTTCGCGTATCTACGTCGAGGAGTCTATCTACGACAAGTTCATTGAGCGATTCAGGGAGCGCGCCGCCCAGAATGCTGTTGGTGACCCATTCGCCAAGGACACTTTCCAGGGCCCTCAGGTCTCGCAGCTTCAATTTGACCGCATCATGAGGTAAGGCTTGCCGTCATTACTGTAAAAGTTTCTGTGCTGACTCTGTAATTTAGCTACATTGAGGATGGTAAGAAGTCTGGCGCCACTGTCGAGACTGGTGGTAAGCGAAAGGGTGACAAGGGCTACTTCATTGAGCCCACCATCTTCTCCAACGTTACCGAGGACATGAAGATTCAGCAGGAAGAGATTTTCGGCCCAGTATGCACAATTTCCAAGTTCAAGACCAAGGAAGAGGTCATTAAGATTAGCAACTCGACCACATATGGTCTCGCTGCCGCCCTCCACACCAGCAACCTGAAGACTGCCATCGAGGTTGCCAATGCGCTCAAGGCCGGAACAGTGTGGGTCAACACATACAACACTCTTCACTGGCAACTGCCATTCGGTGGTTACAAGGAATCTGGTATTGGCCGCGAGCTGGGTGAGTCAGCGCTCGAAAACTACGTCCAGACCAAGACGGTGTCGATTCGTCTGGGTGATATGCTTTTTGGTTAAGCGGGTTTCTCTTAATGCGGTTTAAAAAAACTGGAGACTGTATGTACATATATAGCTAGGTTACCAGGAGCAAACAAATCAAAGTAAAGAATGTCAACATGGCTGTGACTTGCATGAAAGGCGAAAGGCAGCGCGCTGGCTCTATTGTACGTGATGTTCGAGCTGGCGAGGCGTTAAAGTCTTGGGTATCTAGGGTGCTGTTTCTTTGCTCATAGGTGGGTGGGGTAGCGGACTGTCGCTCTGCTAAAGTCGCACCTGGTAGCCTGGTAGTCTGCATGGCCTGCTGCACCCGCCTCTCCACATGGGTCTCTGGCTCGAGGCATTTTGCATCAGGAGATGTCATGGTTCAGGCGCTATGCAGACTGCTAGAGGCCATGGCCATGCTCAACAGCCGATCTGGTCAGATGGCGTTCTCCTGCCATCAGCAGGGAAACATATGCGAATGGGGAGATAGCGACATGAGATTGTGGATCTAGAAGTGTAAATGATGAGGTGCATGGGTGGAGTGGAGGCTGGCGGCTGAACGACTGTTCACATGCCGGCGCACGCGTTTTGTTTTGGCGACGAGCGGTTGCGTCAGTGCTCCGAATGATGATCGGAATTGTACTGCGCTACAACAACCACCCTTCCAAGGCTTCCACTTCCTTGCAGCCAACTGTCATCTCGTCACCTCTGCTCATGTGCATGTGAGCAAGGCAAATAATCTCTCCTTGACCATCATGATATCATGAAACCCTAATACGGCAGCTTCTGTTAAGAGTTGCAGCACCCGACGATCCAGCCATGCCATCGTCCACCATGGCCGCAAACGATTCCACCTTGTCATCGCGCGCCAACCAATATGTGCGCGAGGTTCTGCATAACACCGAGACACCCCCAGTCATACCCGTTCGCTATTTCTACACATCGCCGCTCGCTATAGATGACCCGCTGTCACCCATACCGCCACCACCAACAGGCACCTCGACTGCCAAAAGGGTTCCTCCACGACCTTTCTCCGAATACGACAACGAAGCTATCCAGGAATCATGGCACACGCTCCGAAAGAAGATTCTCAAGCACAATGAGGAGTTTGGTGAGAAGGACGGGACGGGGAGAGGCACGCCAACGAACCCAGCGGTAGAGCGGTTGAAGAGGAAGAGAGGAGGCAGCGCTTCCAGCGTCGAAAGCTCCACTCAAGGAAGAGACATACCAGGCCGGGAGATGGCCAGTAGAGGAGAGTACTCAAGGTCTGCAGAGATGCTGGATAGGAAGCGACCGAGCTCCAGCGGTGGCAGTCATGGTCACTCCACGTCAGGCTCATTCAAGCCATACGCATACGATCACGGATCCATATCGCCTCTCGAGCCCACGACGACCGGTACACCTTTTATCCGAGCACCTTCAAGAGGGAACTTGGCTAAATCATGGAAGCCTACGCCCCCAGAGGGAAGCCATCGTCCGACAATACATGAAGTAGATAGCTACAAATGGGATGATGACATGGAGCCCGCACTGTCGTCGGCCAAGGATAAGGGGCCCGCGAAACCTTCCAAGCCAAAGCCGGGCCCATCTGCGAAAGTCCCTGTTGGGGTCTCACGGTTGCATCACGTAGTCATGGACGCAGACTCGATACGGATGGAGCCTATATACTGGTCGCCGCTCAGTGATGTTGCCCAGATAGTTCGAGGAACGTGGTTCTACAAGGACAGCATGATGCCCGTCGAGGTTGAAGTTGCCAACATGCTTGAAGTCGGATACCTTGAAATGAAGCCCTGGACACAGACCTGGATGGACGAGCTCAACAGTGCCGTCGAAGTTGGTGCCTTTGGTGAAATGAAGATCCTGCATCACCTCTGGCCTGAAAAGCCTAGGAAGTCAGAGAGTAGGCCATCGACTTCGGCCCAAGCAATGCAGTCCACAAGCTTGGTCCAGAACACGTTACCTGAAGACGACGATGGCCCTGAGAAAGAGCGACGGGAAATTGTCGAGAATGCATGTGACCTAATTGACATCTCTACTGGCCCTGATGGCCCTGATCACAAAGCGGCTGGAGACCTCGAATATGGCGCTGACGGACGGAAACGTCTCTACTTGAAAGCTGGTGTGATATATTCAAACGAAAAGGAGGCCTTCATCCTCAAGCCTGCGCTCCAGCCGTCCGACTATTACGGTAGGAGGCCACTCGCAAACTACATCCGTAAGGGCAGGCAAATTGGTGTTCATGTCGTACGTGGGTTCGACCAGGCCATCTGGGACAAGCTGTATCCAAGCAAGAACTCGCCAAAAGCACAAGCGGCACGTCAAGGTGTGTCGACCGCGCAAGCTGGCGCACCGCCGTACCAGAGGCAAAAGTCCGATCCTGCCCTTGCGCAGTCCGAAAGGCCCAAGGTGACCGATCTCGTGCTTGTAATACACGGTATTGGACAGAAACTGTCAGAGAGGATGGAAACCTTTCACTTTACGCATGCGATGAACTCTTTCCGACGCGAAATGAATGTTGAACTTGGAACGCCGGATGTTAAGCGTCATCTACGGAAGGATATGGGAGGCGTCATGTGTTTGCCAGTAAGTTATCATGAACGGCAATTTGATCTACAATATGCTAACAGATACAGGTGAATTGGCGGCATCGCGTCTCCTTGGATGTCGACAACACCGAAGTCGAAGGGCCAGAAGACCCTTCTGCCAACAAATATACACTGAAAGACATTACTCCAGATACTCTACCGTCAGTTCGTGGTATCGTAAGCGATGTGATGCTCGACATTCCGTACTATCTTTCGCCGTTGCACAATCCCAAGATGGTGTCCGCTTGCATACAAGAAGCAAATCGTATCTATCGTCTGTGGTGTCAAAACAATCCTGGATTTGCTGAGTACGGTCGAGTCCACCTAATCGCTCACTCCCTTGGCTCCGTAATGGCCATTGACATTCTAAGTCAGCAACCAACCTATGTAGATCTCCAATTTACAGACCCGTCCTTTCCTGAGGCCGACCTACCTCAAGACCAATTCATCTTCAACACAACCGATCTCTTCGTCTGTGGCAGCCCAGTTGCTCTCTTTCTTCTCATGAAGAACGCAAATCTCCTCCCGCGCCGCGACAAAGAGAAACCCGGCGCAGACTCGTACGCCGCACCAGGTGTAGCCGGTGAACAAGGCACATACGGATGTCTCGCAGTAGATAACATCTACAACATCATCAACCCCTACGACCCCGTCGCCTGCCGCATCAACCCAACCGTCGACATTGTTTACGCCTCGATGCTCAAACAAGCCACCATCCCCTCCGCCTCGACGTCGTACTTTTCCTCTCTCAACCCTTTCCGCTCCTCAACCTCGTCACAATCTGCTTCTGCCGCCGCCAACAAACCCACAACCGCCCGCCTCCCTAGCAACGTCGAGCTCGAGACGCACAACTTTACGCGAGAAGAGATTGCAGAAAAGAGAATGTACCTCCTGAATGATAACGGCCAGATCGACTATTACATGAAATATGGTGGTGGGCCCTTGGAGATTCAGTACCTGACTATGCTTGGTGCGCATAGTAGTTATTGGCTCAGCAAGGACTTTGTCAGGATGATTGTAGTTGAGGTGGGTAGGGGACAGGGGAAAGAGGGCACGATTGGGGATATGAGGGCTGTGAAGAAGAAACTTGTCGTCGTTCCTGCAGCAGCGACATGATAGGGTATGGGAAATATATGGGATATGGGGCATTCAGACTGGGAAGTTTAGGCGTTATTCAAAGGTTGGTTTGTGTCTTCGCTGGAGAAAGTTATACCCCACTACCCACCGGTTCTTCTTGGGACATGTATGTTGTTATACATAGGGATGTCTTTGGAATTCTGCATATGATGGACTGGAAGCAGAAGAGAAGGAAAATACGCTTTTCGGATTGTCTTTTTAGAATTTCCTGGGTTATACGTAGATGTTTGGAATCTTTCTTCTTCTCTCACAACATGTGTATGATTAATCTTGTTACCTATCTAGCTGAACACTTGCTTCCCTCTCAAACTACCTTGTGCCTTTTTTCCCTTGGCTCAATTGTCCATACAACTTAGTCCGCCACCCATCCAAACCACGCTATCGACTCTAGCCTCCACACTTTCGTCCACCGAGCATCTCCGTCCACGCCACAACAGACACGTATCTCAAGCCTCAATTTCTCGCCGCGGAGCACACGGCATTGGTATTTCAAATTAACTAGGCCATGCACGTCTCTCCCACAGCATGTTCGAACAAAGGCGAGAAGCGGAGAATGTCACACATCACGCCATGTGCGCTACCTATATTACACAACATGCACGAGACATTGAAACGCTAGATGAACCAACACGTCTCTCTCGCAGACACGCACGAATTGGAGCAACCACCAAGCATGCATTCCCCAGTTGAGCGCAAGCAAGACTCACGGAGCCGTCGACTTCATTAGCTTAGCCTATGCTAGCCATGACATACTCTCTCATCTCCCCACCCGCCAACAACCATGCAAGCAAGCGGCAAGAGCCTCGCTAAGCTACCCCAAGCAGCCTACCTACACCTATACTTACTTACGTCCGTAACCCTAAACTCTATTCTCCCCTACCTAACCCCCATCACAAACTCAAGCATATCCCCCGTTCCCTTCCTTCCCGCAGCCCTCCGGTCGCCCCGTATCTCCCAAGTTCAAAACAAAGAAGAAAAAAATATCCAATCGCCATCGTATATACTTCACCCCCGCCCTACCCGCTCTCTTTTTCATTATTTACTGTGTGTACTTACTCTATTGTTCGAGGTGGATGGGATATAGTTGCATATGAAACGGAATAAAGCGACAGAAAAAAGGGTTCATCCCTGTTTCACACACACACACACACTCTCTCTCTCTCTCTCTCTCTCTCTCGCACGCACACGCGCACACACGCGCGCACGGGCTCGCCTGAACCGAGCGACGGTTTGTGTTATTTATTACTAGTGCGAAGAAAAGCGGTAAGTGCGCGGGGGATGGGGGGTGATGGGCATGGAGAAAAGCAGGGTCGAACAAACGGGTGGGCGGTCATCTGGTAAGGTAACATGTAGCATGTTGGGGATTCTTTTCTTCTTCTAAACTAGTTAGTGGTTTAATATGTTAAGTGGTAGTTTAGGGTTTTCTGGAAGGTTATTTTATTCATTTAAATAAGGCTGGGAGTAGGACCGTGATTTAAGGCGTGTGGTTCGATGGTTTGCGGGAAGGCTAGGTGGGAAGAGGGAAGATGGGAATGGGAAAAGGTGGGGGGGGGTGGAAGGGTCGGGCTGAATGAACGGATGTTGGTGGTTGAACTTGCGGTGTTTTTTTTTCTTTCTTGCTTTCTTGGTTGTTGGATGCGAGGAGACAAAGAAAATACGCATGCGATCGGTCGGTTGGTGCCGATGCGAATCGGAGTGTTAGCCTCATGTGTTGCAAGGTGAATCGCCGACGTGGCTGTTTGAGACCAGAAAACAGGGAAAGAAGTTCGGCGATTGATTCGCGGCGTTTTGGTCTCGCGTACGTTGCACAAACTAGCAAGCAAACTGAAGATCTGCGATGTGATTGCATTGTATACCCTGCCGGTTTTTTAGGATTGCACACAAGGCGTGTTGGCATACGCTTGGGGGCGTAGACGCAATCGCATAGCATTGAAGTAGTGAATTTCACGAGCAATGCGACAGCCAGGCCACATGTGGCTTGCAGCGGTTAGGACACGGCTAATATACGACGAGATCGCCTAGATAAATGTATTCGCTCGATTGATCCCGGTCGGCGGCCCGTTCGACTCTGACCGGTAGATCTGCGAAGTACCTCATTGGACCACGCGCGTCGATTGCAACAGCGACTGGGGGCTGGCCGGACAAGGGAGTCCAGGACGATATGACCAGGGCGGGAGGGTTTCGCAAAAACGTATCCTTTTGTTGGTTGTTGAAACACCAAGGCGTTGGTCAACGGGAAGCAAAAAAAAAATAACCTTGTACAAGCCGCCCAACCCGGAGGAATATACTATACAGAGAATAATTGGTGGAGATGTGGTTCGAGATTTGTATCACGCACCAAGTCCCAAGCCATGTACAGATTCATCATCTCCTAATGCCAGCCGTACTTCATCCTCGCCAACACCAAGCCGTACGCGACCCACTCGCTCACCGTGCCGGGCTTCCACGCCTATGATGCCTGCTTCAGCAAGTTCGGTGGCTGCATGCGCAAGACCAAGCGCTCTTGCAACTTTGAGGTCCGACTGTTTCGAGCCCATGTTAGGAGCGTCACGGTGCTTCGACGGCGTCGGTGGCTGCACCACCGCGCCGATTCCTCCGTCTATCCTATCGTCCTTCTCTGGCGCGAGAATGTATTCGTGAACGGGTCGCAACTGGCTCATGAGGCCCAATCGCTTTACTTCATCCACAACATCACCAAGCACCGCTTCGCCAATACCCGAGCGACGTATCCGTGCCAAGAGTGCTGCCAGGAATACTTTGGAAGCCAGCGGAAGAGCCCGCAACGCCTGTTGCAGGGGGCTACTCGTTGCTTCATTGATTGCTTGTTTGATCGTCACCATTGTGACTATGCCCCGTCGTTGGGCTGAATGCCCGACCTGATCTGCCCTCTGACCCACCAACTCTCCGGCAGTTGTGATTGACTGCGAGGTTGGAACCAAGTTAGCTTTGTTGTTCCGGCCAGACCTACTTGGTGTAGCCGGCTGGACTTCATTATCTCGGTCCTGTGATTTGATTTCGGCCTCGGTTTCGGCGATTTCTACCGCTCTTCGACAAATGTCCAACGCGCGTCGAGCATCTCCACTAACAGCTGCAACTTTACGGGCTGCAAATTGAACAGCATCAGGATGCACAATATTTCCTGGTACACCTTGGAGTCGCGATTGAATAATCTGCATCAATTGGTCGTACGTATAGCCCGGAAAGGTGATGCGTGTCAGGCCTAAGCGATAAGCGTGTTAGTCTTGCCGGTGCAGTAAGCAATACGAATGGTCACGTGGCATGCAATGGATATGCATAATTGTGATGTGCAAGCCGTTGAAGATCGCCCACGTTTGGAATGTGGAATGTGGAATGTGGATGAGGATGTGGATGTGGCTAGGGATGAGAGAGCGTTTCGATGTGTGGGGCCATTTTGGGAGTAGAATAGAGATGCTGGAACTTACCGAGCCGGCTGCTAATTTTATTACTCAACGTTCGTTCAGGCAGGTCCATTGTGTTGGCTACAGCAAGGACGATTAGCCTGCTGTGTCGGAGCCCAGGCCAGTTGAAGAAGTTGTACATGACAGATTGGTTCTTCGTAACCAGCTGATCGAGTTCATCCATCAAGACGACGCAAGGAACACGACGTGGGCTCGGAGTCGAAAACTCACGCTCCAGAAGCTCCAATGCATGAGACGGGCTGACTCGATCCCCACGCAGTGCTTGCCATAACAGCGAGTACGACTGGTGTGGGTCTGTAACTTTCATGCCATTGATTTCAACAAATATGAAATCGTCCAATTCTTCGGCTTGTACCGAGGCCTGCAGCTGTGCCACGACTTCACGCACCGTCGCCGTCTTTCCAGTGCCTGGAGTGCCCGAAATATAGATGCAAGACCCTGATCCTTCGGTGATAGCAGCCTCCAAGTGGCTGTAGACGGTAGAGAATTCCTCTTCCCGACAGGGTAGGGCAGCCGGTACTGACGATACATGGAGTTGATTGCGAGCAATCTGGAACGGCGAATTCAGGGTAGAGGGGTCGAGTACGCGTGTCCCCAGGGGGGTAAACTCTAATTGCTTCTTCAAGACAATTCTCTTGTGTGATGGGGTAAGGAATTTGCGGGCTGCCGGACTCTTCTTGGTCGAAGTGGGCGTAGTCGCATCATAAAGTTTCCGGCGCTTCCGCGGAGTTTCGGGCTGGCCTTCATGCGCTGCATCTGGAACCACAAATTCATCCAGGTCCTTTTGCAGCTGCTTCTTTGGCCGACCCGGACCTTTCCTTGTGGCCTTGGTCTGGCTCTCGACAAGGTCAACCAGGGATTGAATATCTTCAGCGCTGTTGTAAATGTCTTCCCACCTAAACTCGGGTGTATATGTCGTTGTTCGTGTATTACAGCCTCTCCTGCAGACGAACACCTTGCCATAGTCCTTGGAGGACTTTTTGACCCCTGTTGGGTATAGCTCTCGGTATCGCTCCAGGGAATATATCTTGGCCGTACCGTTAATGGAAGCCAGCGGGTTGTCATCGAATGCAGCCGATATGTACAGCTCGTCCTATTGGTTTTGCAATTAGTCGGCAGTCATGCGCGCACGAAGTGTCAATCGGCTCACAGAAAGGAAATCGGTGCGCTTCTTGTTCTGGTTTCGGATCTCCTTTTCGGAGAAGAACCACAGAAATTTGGCCATCTTCTCGTCTTCGTCGACGTCTTCGTAAAAGTCACAGATGATGCCCACCCATGCTTGGTTTCCCTCTGCTTTAAGCAGGACAGCGTCGCCGACTTTGCATTTGAAGCTGCCCATGCGTGCACCCACTATGTGTCTTCCCAGCAGTTCGGGGGCTGCTTTTCTCTTCCGTGGTGTCGCATTCTGATTCGGCTGGGTGTCGTCGGCGGCATTGTCCTGGTAGATCCATTCCCATGGGTGGTCCTCGTAGCCTAGCTCATCGTCCGAGTCTTCACGGAACACCGCGCCGCCAGAGAGGTATTGCCGTGCCTTGTCTACCTTGGAGCGTTTGATGGGAGCCATAGAGGAGTACAAGTGGTGTTGTTACAATTGGGGGGTTAATTGTCGCTGACGTTGGCGCGCAACCGGAACACTGCGACGCGTCGCTGTAGGCTTGGCGTCGCGAGACGCGGCAAGGCCAATCTCACCGCCTGGAGCACGGTCGTGACACTTTCACCTCACCATTCCAGTCGGTCGCAACATACCCATTGCAAGTGTGTACGCACATGGGTGATCAAGAGCGCGCATCACGTATCACTTGTCATCATGCACAAAGAATCAGATAATAATAATAATAATAATGTTCATTTGCCATATCACCGTGGCTCAGGCTTGCGCTGGCGCTAAGCTCACGGCCCTATGGTGAAATCTAAGGTAGTAGTCATAACCAAACAGACTTTGTCAATAAAGACAAGCAACCTCTTAACGCCCAACCTTCCTGGTTAAGTGAGGGACCCTTCCCTAAACGACCGACGCTGATGATGCAAAACAAGAGAGAAAAAAAAGAAGCGGGTAATAATTCATAAAAGACAGGAGACTGTAAGTCTCAAGAAGAGAAGGTAAAAGAATCCGCGCCACCGCACCCTCGTTATACAGAGGAAATGGGATGCATGGGAGGCGTTCGTGGCATAGAGTTTGGTGTTGTTGGGTAGTCTATGTCCGAGTGCTCAAGTGGTGGCGTCGACATCTGCCGGAACCGGTCAGTGGATTGGTTGGCGAAGGAAGAGCAGCAGCAGCGAGCGGAAGAGCTGGAAGTCTACGCATAGTAGGGCTGGCGTGTAGGGAGCCTTACTGAGTGTGCGTAGGAGTGGGGTGGTGGGATCTCGATCCCGCCAAGTGCCGCGTAGCCAACACCAAACGGGCTCATGTCCTCCTCGGCGTAGTACTCAGTCTTCATAGCGGGCACCAAACTTGGCAGTCCAGTGGAGTAAGAAGACGAGTGTGGCGGTGGTAGGTAGGCGTAGCTTGGCATGTCGGTGGTGAGGGTAGTTGGTATTGTGTGGTAGGGCGAGGCTGAGTAAGGCATGGAGTAGGCTACGGCGTCTGGTGCTGGGTAGGCGGACGAGTAGGCGACAGAGAAGGGTGGTGGGCTGGTGGACAGCTGGCGGGTGTACTGGTGCGAAAACATGCGGTCCTCGGCGGGTGGGGTGGTGTAGGAAGACTCGGAAGAAGATGGTGAGGGGAACTCCTGGCGCGGTGATGGCTGAGGTGGCTGCAGCTCAGCAGGCTTCTGCTCAGGTGAAGCTGAGCTAGAGGCAGCACGACGCTCCTGTAGCTGCATCAGTACATTGCTCCGAGCTATACGAGGTGCGGTAGCACGGGAACTCACAAGGTCTTCGAGCCTCTTCTTGAGCTTCTTGCGGTAGTTGCGTTGAGCAATGCGGTTCTGAATACGCCTGCGCTCCGCAAGATCCGAGATCTTTGTCCAGTCCTCGTTGGGGTTTGCCGACGCTGAGAAGGCTGACGAGGTGCCCGAGTATCTTGTAGTGGTTGCTACTGGGCTGGCATACTGATAGCTGGCGTGTCGATGCATGGTGGAAGAAGTGACGTGGGTGGGGGGGTAGTGTGGCTAAGGGAAGCAGCCACAGGCAGTGATGTAGTGGTGGTGGTGGTTGTTCAAGAGGAGGATATGTATATGGTGATGGTGGATTATGACTGAGGCAAGATGAAGATGAGAAGATAGAAAGACTCAGTGGTGGAGCTGGATGTCTGGCTATTAATGTAAGAGGCTTTGGCAGTTGGGGAGGACATTATATTTATCTCGCCGTCTCAAGAAGCGTCCGCAGTCGTTCGAGTGGAGCACAGACGGACTAGTGTTGGTCCCCAGCTTCAGGCCCTCGCAGCGCAGGCATCCTGGGCTGTCGGTGCCGGCTTGGGCATTGCTCAATTTGGTACGGTTTGGAGGGACCCTGGCCGGTGTACATTCACCGACTGCGGTCTTGTAAATTTAGTATGGGCGCTAGCGCAGGCTGGCAGCGGGCCAGTGAGCGTTGGGCTGGCCAGGGCGCGGCAGGCTTCTGAGGCCACGGCAGGGTGAGACGGTGGGCGCATGGGCGTGTACTGAAAGCAACGGGCGCGGAAACGGTGTATTGGGGAGCGGTGACCATCAGCATCATGGCTGTCAGGCCTGTCAAGCCCCCAGCGACCCCCTAGTCGTCGCTCAGCGCTGCTCGCCCATCCCCATGTCACCCATGCCGCCTCTCGACGCGTCTGCCTCCCCCTGCCACCGCCCGCCCTCGCTGCGTACCCAGTGCTCGTCGCCAACAGCCCTACGTCCCTTGGCCGCTCGAGCGTGACGGAACTTCACGCGACCCCGGGCACGAGTCTGTGTGTTGTCTCCATCTCGGTCCCTGCGTGCGGCGTGCGTATGCCTCTCCCCAAGGGCCCTTGCCCGCATCGACGCTTCACAGCAGCACCACGGCGTTGCTCGTCCGGCCGCCTCTCTCTCTCTCTCTCTCCCCCTCTGCCAGCCCGCGCCAGCCGTTGCCTCCACTTCCACCTCCACCTCCGCTATGCTGCATGCAGTGCTGCAACTGGGGGCCGCAAGCCAGAGCAGACGCATCCATCAACTGTGCCTCGCGCCGTCGTGGGTGCAGCGCCCGCTGGGCAGAGCCGGCACGCCCCACTTGCTCGTCTTCAGCCCCCCCACCTGCCATTGGCTGCTCCACCACCAGCTCTGCGCTGCCTACGTACGACGTTGTGCATGTGCAATCTCCAGACACCGCGACCACTCACCGCGACTCGCCCGTTCCAAAATGACGCTGCCGAAATGATGAATTGCTCTGTCTGTCTGTCTGTCTGTCTGCCTGCCCGGCCTGCCATGGCTGTGACTGAACTGTCCGGCCCTGCGTTGCGTTGCCGTTATGGACAATAGAATAGGGAAGGAAGCCTACTCCATACTTGCTGTGTACGACCATATCCTCTATCGAGTCTAGGCCCCCCCCGCCAACCAACTTCAGCCCTCGCACCACCACCACCCAAGCTGCTTTGTCACCCACTCCCTAACTAGTAAACTGCGCTGCGCAGCCGACCGTTGGATGGACAAACCCCCCTCTCTCCCTCTACCCACTCAATGCCCACGCAAGCCACGCAAAGAGCCCCAGAATTCCCCTAGAACAAGCGTCTCACACTTCAGCAGCCCTACGCATCCTCCCATGCTCTACCGCAGCCGCATCAGCACCTTACTGCAGTGTCGGTGAGGTAAGGCGAGAAGTCCCTAGGTCTTTTCAGCCTAAAGCTTGTTGCTACGAGAATAATCAATCACCACGGCATCAGCCAATCACTATGCCAAACACACCATGTAGAAACACTGATAGACGCGCCCTCAGCTCTTTCCATTGATGCCATCTCTTTAGCGTCTCGACGGGGTATTGGCCACCAACGCTACGCCCTACGCCCAGCGGCCGAGGCTCATTTGCTTCGCCCTCGACGACTGGCTTTCCCATTTACCTCAACTGTCCCAGCCCGCCAAGAGGGTGCTTTGTAGCAGCCGTTGCTGTGCATACTACTTGGCTTGGTGCCGGCAGTTGCTATCTATGGCTCGGAGAGACTCTACCAATGCAGAAACGCTTCCCTCATTGTTGACCGTTGGCGGCTGTGTTGCGACTTCAGGCCACCCCCGAAGAGCACATGGAGATTGTGGGGGCCGAATCATGGCAAAAAGTTGGCCGATCGAGTAGAGGGCTGGACTTGGATAGTTGAGACATGTCTGTGGGCCACGATAGCTGAGCAAAAGTGCCCCCAATTGAAGAGAAATGTGGCCATGCTGATCCGTTGTACATGCCGAAGCCATGCATGTTCCCAAGAAGCGTGGTGGGTTGGTTGTGATGGTAGGGCTCTGCCATTTGACACTGCAATGGCCGTGTGTGGGGTATGGAGCTCGTCTAGATGCACTTTGCCTCAAACATCTGAGCTGGTTTCTCTGGGTCCGGGCGATGGGGTCCACTCTGCTGCTGTTTCGAGTAATAGTTGTCTTTGAGTAATGACCAGGTTGTGCAATCTACCAACGATACTGGAACACAGCCCGTGCGCAAACACAGGCCCCCATTTGAAAAGTTCCAAAGTTCAAGAGCAATATACGCGTGATTGTAAGGCGCCGGTGGACAGGACATGGTACCATTTACCCGTAAGAATTGCTAATCGTGGGTGTAGATTGACGGCAACGTGGGCTGTTGTTGTGGTTGTCTAGACAAGCTTTTCCAGCAAATGCCTGCCTCCCATGGCCATGGTATCACCCCCCCCCAAGTCTTTTTGCTTTCACATGGCCGGTAGTTGGACGAGCACCATCAGCACCTGGCCATTTGAATCAAGACCAGTTAGAAGGAGGCAGATGCGACCAAGTCTACAAATAGTGTCTTGATGTTTTGGAGCAGTGCATTGCCACCGGGGGTGCTGTAGCACTTGTGCTTTGAAATACACTATTGCGCATCGCACCATGGCGAAGTTACGCCCTGCGCTGCCCGTTAACGGAGCATGCCGGGCGCGAATTGGACTTGTGTGTATGGACAGCGCCCAAGAATGCCAGGACAGCTAGCGCAGTGGCCGGATGTCTCGTCTGCTCACTCGTGCGACTTGGTGTTCTGCAACTTTGACTCGTCATTGTACTAGACGTGACTGATGTGACCCCGGACTCCCGGGCTTATCGCAAGTCCAACACGTGCATGCCATGGAAGCCTGATGTAAGTACAGACACAAACGCCAAGCGCATGCATCTAGCAATACTCGAGTGCAGTCTTGCGACTGGAGCCACACCGGTTTGCGGCATGCCCGATTCCAACTATGACGGCCAGCGCAATACAACTACGGCCTTGTATACTCGACGCGATATCAGAGTCGGTGATGTCCCGACGGTGAGAGTGTAAGGCGGGAGGACCCCTGTTTTTTCCTAGAGCGGCTAGCAGCGCGACGGCCCCTGTTAGCGAAGACTGGTGGGCAGCTGTGAGTGGGCAGAAGCAGAAGCGAGACAAGTAGACAGGCCTAGGCGACCGTTGTGTCGGGCGTTCCGACCAAATCTCACCGCTGGACGCCATACGTTCATATAGTATGCTACGGGGATGGGCATGGCGCGAGTGACCAGGTCAAGTATGGTGCCATACTGTTGGGCCCATTTACTAGCATAGCATCCTTCCTGGAAATTCCCTGGCCACAGTATTGTCCAAAACGAGGACGAATTGCGCAGTCGTTGGGAGCAATGTGCTAAAACGGACACATGAGCGCTTG
The DNA here is from genome assembly GCF_000338995.1 of Bipolaris sorokiniana ND90Pr. Lineage (NCBI taxonomy): Eukaryota > Fungi > Ascomycota > Dothideomycetes > Pleosporales > Pleosporaceae > Bipolaris > Bipolaris sorokiniana. Next base: position 923,110 of record NW_006911906.1, on the reverse strand, counting down.
ATTGCGGGCGCCTCGAACCAAACTACTCTACTCGCATTCGAATTGCGGTGGAAATGAATTTCACATACTAACCTCTTAACCGCTGGCCAAATGCGTCTTCTGCTAATCCTGTCGCTAGAGTTGGCAGGCAATGACGCCAGCCACGAGTGCGCTAATTCGTAATTCGTCGGGCAGAGAAAGAGCATAGTAGGGCCTATATTTAGCGTCCGCTCTACCAAGTCGAGCCAACGTTCTGACGACAGCATACCCCTCGACGCACCTTTGCAGCCCTATAGCCCTATGGCACACCCGATAAAGCAGCTGACATGACCATGGTTTTGTCAAGCATACCATGTCAGCGACGAGTCCCCTCTTGCCATGGCCGCCGGGTGCTGGTTGCTGTAGTAGCACCTTGGGCCAAGGTCCTGACAAACTACCGTTCACGACACACAGACACGCGCGCACACGCATACGCACACGCACACAGACACGCACACACCCTCTCTCTGGAATTAGTAGGTGAGGGGTAGACTATACACGTGTATCCGCATATGGACCAAGCTCGCACGGTATCGAGTTCACCGGTTTCTGGGCGTAACCGGCAGGAGGGCACGACCAGTACGGTGGGAACGCCTACCGCGTCTCTGCACAAGCAGTGGGTAGACGAGATGGACTGTCATTTGCAAAAATCGAGAAGGATGTGAGGGTGTGGTGGGCATTGGTCGCATATTGGGCAGAATGCAGCAAGCTCGCTTAGACGAGAGGTGTATAACCAAGCGCCCATGGCGCCTCGAGCAGCGACTTCACCGATAACCATTGGTCGCCTAGCACACGGACGCTCGCCAACGCTGTGCATCCGCACCGGGGGGGATAGTCAGGCCTCGTGGCAGTCTGGCAGCAGAGCGTCTCGGCCCTCGACCTTTGGCGACGTCCATTTGCGCAATTGCATCACACTCTTGTTTCCGTCACGCTGCAGCCCCCAAGGCAGAATCAAGGCCTCGATCAGCCGCATCATGGCCCTTTGGGGGGGCGCTCCTTCAAGACATGCATGTACTATAGCGTGCTCAAGGACGCAGCATCGTGCAGTCACATTTCCAAGTGGGTCCGTCGGCACAGGCTCGAGTCCAGACACAAGACAGGGCAATTGTACGACTACACTACTTGCACACTGGCAACACCAAGCGCGCTCAACGCGAGCAGGCCAGTAAGGCGCAGCATGAGCATCGGGCGTCGGCACAGGCAAGCCCGCCCACGCGTTCGGGGGTCCAAAATCGCATCATGGCGCGGTTGACAAATGCTGTGCATAGTTGTGGGAATTCACATTGCGCTTGCAGCGGACACGGCCATGACTAAGACGGTGGGCTGCCGAGTGGCTTGCATCGGCAAGTGGCAGTCTTGTTCTTTGCAGTCATCAAAGTTGCGACTGTCATCCCACAACCAGCAAGCGAAACGAACCCCACTCAGGATTCAACAGCCCATGCAGGAACATTGCCGCAGATATTGGCAATAACACTGTCTGTTCAAGGCCGTGGTTGAGCGACTTCTCCTCACCAACGTTATGTACTATGCAATCTGCTGCATACATACATACTTGCACTTACATACACGTGTACATAGATATTATAGATCCAGACTACTATCGCGCCAGAACGGCTTTTGCTTATTTCCGCCTCGCAGAACCTATGCTTTATAGTGGAGCATGAGTTTGAGGAACGGCAGCCCGAGTCAGGATCGTCAAGCCTTACCAGTTGTCAATTGTGGCAGGTCCGTGAGAAGGTATTACGGCTTCGCATGCCATTGGACGCCACATGGAATCCTACTACCTATCGCCTAAGCTCCTAGGCGAATTACTCAGCCAGTGACGCATGTTTGTCTACCTTTTTGCGCACTGCTGCTAGCACGTCACACTCAAGGCAGCAGTAGGGCTGAAGACGGAAACCTACTGAACGAGGTTGCGCGTGGTGCACTTTGTTTTTTTCTCTCGACCGGTGACAAAGCAGCAGAATCTCGCAGAATAATCGGGCAATGTCGCTCAACAGTGCTGCTACATGTGTCGCCAGGCGTGTTGGTCCGTGGAATGTTACCCGCCCGCCCGCTTGCAAGTACACGCTCCTAGCTACGCCACTGGATACGCAATACGCCTCTCGGGCGTCGAGTGTTTGTGATGGACAGATGGTTGCAGCGCAATGTGCGTCATAGCGGACTTGTAAACGCCATATCGCTATCGCCGACACCACGAACATCGGACTCGTCCTTCTAAAGTCCGCACCACCCCCATCGGCCTAGCATTCCATGTCTGGTCCTCCTAGCCAAGGTGTTGCGCAATGGATTTGGAAGCGGCAGCGGTAGCAGCATCATGGCTGACCCTTGCTACAAGTGCAAGTGTTCTACAGCCTTGCACTACCAAGATTTGACAAGCGGACTTGGGCGGGGAATGCAGTGTGGTGTGCAGTAGGCATGACGAATATGGCAGAGGTCGCAGTGGGAGAACAGATCAAGATTCTTTCAGCATGGCTGTAGGTGCACCGCGTGGGAAGATGACATTTGCTGCTACTATATGAAGATGAGCATATACAACAGCGCAAAAGCATGGTTTATCGAGTTTTGAGCAAGATGGCAATGGGTAGGCAATCATGCCACTTACCCCGCGCTACCCCCTTACCCCCCTTGCTCCCCCCAGACGGGCGCGAGGATGCAAGTCATCAGATGGTGGGATGGCTGTCACCAGTCGGAAACAGGACTCAAAAAGGCAACATGGTCTAGAATGGTGCATCTCGTGGCCATTGAGGGCTCTGTGATTGCGCCTATCTCTCAGCTGCTAGGTCATGAGGCTTGGTGCGGATGTAACCACACGTGTGTGCAGCGTAACCACGAGCAAGCCGAGGAGCAAGAGACGGGCAGGAAGACATCTTTGGCTCAAGGTGACGCAAATAGGTCTGGACACATGCTACCACGCAACAGGTCGAGTCCTGAAACGGAAGCATGGTGCGAAATGCTCGCTTGCTACTCGTGCCTTTTCAGCCTCTGGGTGCGGGGCAGCGACTGCGCCATGGAGCGTCCAAGCCAATATGATAGATGGTACTAGCAGTAGTGGTGGGTGTAGTACATGTGGTTGTTTTGATTTAGAATGGGCCTAGCAAACTCGGTGTAAGGCAAAATAACCACCAGCTGCACTTTACATCCGCACTCTACATCCGCACACACGACAGGTCAACGTGGGGGCTCCGACTGTTCCGCCAGGCCCCACGATAGAGTTGAAAGTGTGAAGTGTCGCCGTCTGCGCGAAACATGCCGGAAACAGATGGAGGCAGCCACAGGGACCTGACGGGCACTCGGGAGTCGGCTACAGTCACGTGAGACTGCAACACGCGGCACGGAACTGGCTCCGAAGGGCGCAGCTGGACACGGCACGGGCTGGTTAGTGTGTAACGATGTGGTGGCGCAGGCATCATTCGCGGGCCCAACCGTGCCTTGTCTTCAAGGCTGTACCTGGTTGCCAGACTCACCATACGTACCGCTCTCCAGCCCAGTGCCCACGATACCCACGACACCCGCAGGTGGCAGACTACCACTATTTCCAAGTCACAGTTCCCTTGTCTTCCTCGTCGCCCCTGCTCGCTGAGAATTATACAGCATGTCTTTGGCCAGAATTCAAACAGAAGGGTTGTGCCACCTCTTGCAGCCAGCTATGTAAGTACACTATGTATACTGTGTATACATATCCAGCTTGTATGTACATACATTGGTACATGCAGTCTGTATACCTCCCCGGTCGTTGGTGATCCAAGCGCGTGGCTGGCCAGATGTGCTTACATACTTGCCTGCTTACTTACAAAGACATGCAAAACCTCTCTACCAGCAGTCATGGAAGCTTTGGCCCTGTCCCCTAGCGCCGGTAACTATCGCAAGCCGCTAAGCACTCAATCCATCCCTCTGCCTTGTCTTCAACGGTCGTTCTGTCGGAAATTCCACTTTCTAAAATTCCATCTTGGCAGAAATTCACGATCTTGACACCGCCTGATTAGGTTTGGGGTCTTTTTGACATGACACTGGACGTTACACCGTCTTGCATATACGTCCCGTCTACACCAGCCGCCACAGACTGTGTACGCCGAGTACAGAGGCAATTCCCGCTGCATAAGTATGTATCTAGCCATGTGCATGTGTCCAAGTCCACTCGACAGCCATCGCTGCTCAGCCTTGGATTCCCACGCTAGCCTGACCAACGATGTGCAAACGACCTGACCAATGACTGGTTACGAAGAAGCTCAAAGGGCTTGCGCGGAAACAAAGGACACTAAGCCTTCTTGGGCCAATGCGCATCGCACTGAACTTCCGCAACGCTTTCTTAACGAGGCAAAGCGCGATACCCCCTGGCGGCCTTCATTTTGGTTCGTGCCAGCCCAAGCCTAGGGCTGGGTAGATAGTCGGCGATTTGCAACTATGGACTCGCATTCCATGTACCTACCATGCATGCACGCAGGCCCACCGGAGCCCGAATGCGGAGGGTGAACAGCTTGTCGGGTCCGACAGGCTTCTTCTCTTTCATCTCCTGATTGTAGCAAGACACATTACATATCGCCCAGCGAGCGGCTTTTCACAGAGCCGATTGTTGGCGCCGTTTGTCGGGTTCCAATGACTTTTGCGTTGAACTGCCCAAACTGCCACACAGCTGTCATGGGTACGTTTTATTACCCCGGATTGCTCCCACGTTGGCACGTTTGAGTAGTTGGTCAGCACTCAAATTGGGCCGAAAGCGATTGATTGACGGGGGGGGGGGAACCTGCTGCCTACCTCCACGGACGGTTGCTCGCGCAAGGGCTTACTGATCTGATGGTCGCGAATGTTGTAGGGCTGAGGACATGTCTTATGCCGTTCCCTCCACGCGGGGGTTGAGCCAGCGGGCAGTCTGACATGTCGCTCACCCTTCTTTGGCTCTGATCTCGCATCCCACATGGGAGTCGTACATGACGTTATCTAGGAACAAAAATAAATACACATACCAGCAGAAGGTGCATGTAACAAATCTTGTCGCCTCTCCTGTGCTGTGCCGTCTGTCTGCGCGTCGCACCGAATACAAACCCGCCTCGACGCATTTCAAACACATGTACTCGACATCCATGTCCCGAGAGGGGCACGCGCACACAATCATAATGCACAAGCACTTCGACTTCTTCTGTACTTTGCGAAATACGCCATAGTCGACGTGCATACCCTGTCACTGGATCTTTTCAGGTGAAACACGACAGAAGCCCCCTATACCTAACGCCAGGACAACCCGGTGACACTTCCACCCTTTCCCTTCTGCCAACCGTCGTGTCGGCCATTTCGGCGCAACCTACAGGACCGAGTTCCGATTGTCTCTCAGCCGCTCGAACGGGCGCACAATCGTCACTGGCTGGATGGCCCGAGTCGTGGCACCTGCAAATCCGGTCCTTCCGTTCGATTGATTTGCTCCATACCGTTGTCGCTCCGGCATATTCCACCACACAAACACACAGCAACACGGACTCGGACTCGGAACAGAAGGTACACGTACACACACATGCTGGCTGCGAATCTGATCATCAGGGCTAGCGATCGCAAAAACTTGGCGCTTCCCAAACCATCCAACACCCTACGTAGTGGATTACTACACAACTGCCGTCCAGCCCCAGGTCGATCACTTGGTAGAAATCGCACCGACTACTAGTGATTTTCCTGTGCGCTCCCTTTTTCTCTCGCTCCATTCGCGCCGATGAAGACGAGAAGATGCGGTGGGCAGCAACACACACAAACACCGTGCACGCACACCTACATACGCGCGCGCTCTGCCTTGCATTTCAGTTCAACTGACCTAATCGAAAAGTATGAGACACAAGTCGCGGAGAGGACTCCGATGAGGAGTGAGGTCGGTGTCTCAAAGCAATAACAATGTCACAGTCATGGCTTTTTTACGGCGGCTCTAGTAGACAGGCTGGTTAATTGTCATATCACGACAGTGAAGCGGTCAGTCAGGCTATGCGTTGGGTGCGTGGTGACATTTCAGGAGGGAGACAGATAGTGCAACGCGTTTAGGTTAGAACGCTACGTCTGTTTGTACTTCGGTACCTGACAGTCCGGTGTGCCGCACATTCGTGTACATTACAGCCAAAAAGCAAGCTTTTCGTATAACTGGGACGTTGAAAGCGTCCGCTGTTCGATAAAGTGCTCTAGGCCTAATGAAGGCCCGGGGGGTTGTTGCTGTTCAGTAATAATAGGGCCGGTTTGAAACAAAATCATAGGTGGTCCTTGACCGTGTTCGCGCTATTTGCTGAGGGAATTTACCGCTTCACCTTTTTTTGATCATGCATCTTGGGGAGCCCCATCAACCCACCCTCCCAACTGCCGTGATACTCATCCTGTCTTGTAACATCGTGTGAGAGTTTCCAAGGATAAAACCAAAAAAAAGCTCGGTGCCTTTTCACAACTACTGATCCCTCCTCCCTCCCCACCAAAAAGGGAACGAACGAGTCTCATAATGGAAAGGGAGAGGTGATGTGGCATGACACGCATCCTGAGGGAAATCCCGCTTCTCGAAACAAGACATTGGCCCTCCCTCTTTCCTCGACTCAAGAGAGAGGAGGAAAGTCCCGCCCTAGTATGGTGGTCCCTTGTATCGTGAACTTGTTGAAAATTAGAAACTAGTTGGACGTTTACCAACTACCCATAACCAGCCGCCCTTGCGAAATTCAAGCATCGGCCCCCCCTTCCCTTCATTCGCATTAGTAAGTAGGTAGATTTCGCAGTAGTGTCACGAGAAGAAGAGTAAAAAACAACAAGCCTTTTTGACACCTAGCCAAGTTTCCCAAGCACAATATTCACACAAACTTCTCAACTTTGATCCTCGTCATTGTCATCTAAAAGATGTGCAACCTTACCACCACATCCTCACATCCTTCACAACACATCCCTACTATACCGCCCAGACAAAAAAAATCCCATCGCGTGACATAATCTTTCCCCCTTCATCCTTCTTCCTTCTAGAAGGAAAGAAGAAGAAAAAACACCCCAAGCCCATCAATACCCAGTCTGATGACCAAGCAAAGCAAGTAAGCACACACGACTCAAACCCCACCCCCCCCCCCCCCAGGTTTATACGCCCAATGTTACCGGAGAAATTTTAAATTCTTCCCTTTTCCAGCTAAACCAAGCAAAGAAAAGAAAACTATGCTAAGTTAGCCATAACTATACTATTACAACACGCTAAAACAAAATGCTAACTACTCATCGCTCTCATCCCTCCGGCTCGTCTGTGTCTGTGTGTACACACTACTTTGTGCGACTCATGGGGAAAACCCTTAACCCTTTTCTGTTCCCTTCTAACGGCCATTCTTCGTTTCTCTTCTTGTTTTCTCGGCCGAGAAGGGAAGGGGTGTGTGTGTATGTGTGTGCACGCATGCATCATTATCATCATCATCATCATCATCATCATCATCATTCCCCCCCCCAGTCAGCCCTGTTCCTGTAAGGATGGTTGCAAAGAAAAAAGCGTGTGCATGGTTCTTCCCTCCCATGCTTCCATTAAAAAAAAGCCGGTAGTACTAGCGAAGAATCTCTTGTCAACAGACCTGTTCGCTGTGCCTTAGCCCCCCCCTTAGGCGCGTCTTTACGGCCCGCGGCGTAAAACCCTCGCGGCGTTTAGACCAGCGTAAGCAAACGCAACGGTTTAGGGCTGGCGGACTACCGTATGTAAGATGAGGGGAAGGGAGGGGGCGGGTGAGATGGGTGAATGGCCAGAGAAAGGGACGGGGATGGGGAGACCAAGGCAAGGACGCTTGCACCTTGTTTAGCGGCAGCTGGGAACGGGAAGGAGAGATGGGAGGAGGGTGAGTGATCAGCGAGATCTTACTATGCGCACGACTGGCCTAGGACGGGAAGGGGTTAGAGCGATGGTCTGGGGTTTTTTAGGGGGGTTCGATACGTGGAGGTGTGGGATGGAGGTGAAGGATCGAGAAGGTTTGAGTATAGTGTACTACTACACCGCTAGTGCGTACTGCGAATGAAGCGGGGGGTTTTTTTTTGCTGGTGGTGATGTTTGTTGCGCGTACCTATGAGGAGATTAATCGAGCAGGGCTATTTGCCTTATTTTTTATTTATTTCGGGGCGATAGTTGCGACAAAACAATCAGTGCCCGCTTGATGCGTGTGCGTTTTTTTTTATTTTCTATCCTTGTCTCTTTTAAGACTGTTAGTGTTTTGGTGTTGGGGTTTATTGTCTCGTGTTCTTCTTCTGTGATTTTCTCGAATGTGGTTAGGGAAACTGATTCAGGGTGCAGATCCTTAGTCTAGTACAGTCCTTTTCCTCGGCTTTCGGGAGACCGAAATAGCCGGATTAGAAAATGCTTCCCCCTTCTCGGTGAAGTCGGAAGGAAAATATCATTGCTCCGAGGGTACGTGTAAAGCTTGCTTGAAGCCTTGGTTGCTGCTGCAATGCCAGTAGTAATATTTTACTTAATATGTAATTTGTTGTGATAAATGCAGAGCTAGCGTGTACATCTTGTTGAGTTTTTGTTTGTAATGATATCATAGTTGTGCTGATATTTCGTAGTAAGGGTGGCTTACTTTGGAGGGCTAGGGCTAACTAGCCCTCTCGGTCTTGGTAATCCAGTTTCCCGAGTTGACCGAGAGCCCTACCATAACAGTGCAATTACGCAATCAAGTTAACACCGCGCACTGATGCCTACGTAGATGTTCAAAACACACAAACAAGCAATAATTTACTTTGTAAGAATTCTCGATATCCTACAGAATTCATACCGTTCTGTGCAGTGATTTAGGGTGTGATTTGGGTTGATGTTAAGTGTAATCTTTATCCGGCTACTGTGTCGGTGTCGGTATACCGAAAGCTTGATTGTCATATGTACATATGCCTGCTGTTCATCTCTCCCTATGCCTGTATGTCTTTCTCGCTAGTTTAGTTACAGCCACAAAGACGGGCTCGGAGGCATGTATGTGCATAGTCTTCCCGAAGGATTGACATTGATGCATACATACGTATCGGCCACGTGAGGCCCTTCCATTTTTGTTCTTTTTGCACTGCCTCAAACTACCATACGCCCAGCCGTGCGATCCGACTTACGGAAATTTGCAAAGGCATTGTTGTTCCGCTCTGGTGCTGCGTTGTCTGAGTTTTCCGCTTCTCTGCCTTTTCTTGGAACTTGCACTGCCTACTGCGATACGTTGGGAACCAGCACTGCCAAGCCTTAATACTCAAGACAAATCGTCGTTGCGTTGTTGTTGTCGTTGATGTTCGTTATGCTTAGCCACTCCTAAGATGACGCACAGAAGTTTCGGTGCCCTGTCCAAGACACATCTAAGCCCCCATCCCCCTTCACTTTTTCCCCTTCACTTTTTCCCCTTGGTGATCGCGATCGCGATCGCGATTTGGAGATTGCATCGATGTCGCATATAATATTTTAGGTGGGTTTGGATTGCACAAGTCAATAAGGCCGTTCTCCCGCAACGGCATGATATATGCGCCTATCCTTATCTGTCCGCATCTTTCCACCTGCCTTGTTATTTTCGTGCTTTGTGAGTAGCTGAATTAATTACTTGATAGACTTGTGCACGTAGATGTGGACGTATTTCGATATAGACGTACGTACCCACACGCGGTCGTTTACCCCTATACACCCTTGGAAGTTACCAAATAGGCGCTTTATTACAATACACAGTAGTTGCGAAGTCGTGCCTCAGCCCCCCGCGTAACCTGCCTTTTTTGCGAGAGAGGGAGATGGTCTTTGGTGTTTTTTGCCACCCCGAAACTTCGTATCTATCCCACATGTTTTGCCCTGCGTTTGCCCCACACGCATGGTTGACATCTTCGAGATGCAAAGGAGGTGGGGCAGTACCTGCATGTCGTGTCGGGGTTGCGCATGCACGGTGGGGTGCGGATCAGCGTGGTAGTGAGGCTAGATGTAATAGTACATTTGGCTGAGGAAAGATGGGCGAGGTGTCTGGGTAGGGAAAAAGGAGCTGTTGACTAGATTCGGGGATTGAGGATGCGGAGGTGTGGATCTCGGGATATGTGTGTGTAAGTCCTGGTCGCTATTGCATGTAGAAAATACTAGGTTGTTCGACTTGCTCGGAATTATGTTTAAGGTAATTTGAAGGTCAAGTAGGTAGGTTTGCCAGTGCAGTGATACGTGGCTTTCTTGTGCATAGATTAGAGGTGATTTAGAGTCTCTGTCGTTTTTGGAATCTCAGTCGACAATGAATGCTTGAGATACCTTCAGTGACCCCCTTCGTTATTAGAACAGTACATGGTTGTATAGCTGCTATCTATTACCGTCATGTAATCTTGTCTATGTCTATTGCGTGACTAGTTTTTCTCATATTGAGCGTGGTTGTACTATGCGACTATGGCTTTGTTGCTGAGTGCGGAGCATGACAGTAGAATGCATAAACTCACTGCCTTCACATGAGGGCGGTGTTTTTAGAATTAATTACATACTTTAATAAATTTCTTTTGTAACTTTGGGCATTTATTTTATGCCGAGTCGTCTTTTCTAAATGTGTTGTGGAATGATTGGATTCATGTTACAACCACCATCCGTGGGGTGTAGCATTCACAAAACCCACCATCCGCGTTGTTTATGTTATATAACACTGTTACATAGGCGTGGCAATAATAATAAATTGAAGAGTGACATTCGTGAGTACCCAAGTACATGTATATCAAGTCTGGACAGTGACAATGATTTTTTGACAAGTCATCATGGCTTTTTAGTAAGTCAATATATTCCAACACAGAAACCAGACAACTGCCCCCATAACCTACACCCATCTATTCGCTACTTCCAGCTTCCTCAAGTATTTTTTTCAATACCAAAACATACTAGTATAAACCCGAACAAGTGGTCTACGTAGAGTGGTCTCATCACGCCCATACCTACAACAAACTACAACCAACACTGCGCATTCTCCACTCAACAAAATCCCACCAGCCCACCAATCGCCGTAAATACCCATCTTCATTATAAAAAAAGACCAACCCTTACAAAACCCGACAGCCGAGACACTAACGCCAGACTGGACGCCTGAGCTGAACGCCTGAGCTGAACCGACAAAAAAGCTGCCGACAAGAAACACATTCTTGCGCACATTCTCCACACAGCCCCGCTCCGCAGCAAGCGCTGGTGGCTTGATTCTATTTCCCTTCTGTTCTTCTTTCTCGTGCACTAAAGAGCGGCGCGTGCACATGTGGGTAACACGTAGTTTTTTTTTGCTTTGCATCCCCCCATGGACTTTAGCCCGCAATTGCGCAATCCGCCCTCACCTACGTATACGTATTTGCTTTTTCTTTCTTAGATCTCCACAGATTTTTTTTAATTCCCGGGACGCGTTTGCACTTGCATTAGCGAGAGAGTAAAAGGAAAAAAGAAAAGAAGAAAAATACCGGAAGCACTTGTTCAGTATCGGAAACGGTCTAAACTGAGCCCCAGTCTTCTACGTACGCCATCGTACTTTTTTCCCTGTTAGGCAGGGGATTTTACGATTCTTTTCGGAGTCCGCTGGATAATTTTCTGCCTACGACTGAGTCGGGGAAGGATGGTAATGTGGAAACTCGTGTATGCCTCTTCCCTCCCCTTCTCCAAGTAAAAGAATGTCTTCACTTCCCTTCAATACTAAACGCGAACACCCCATCCAAACATCACATGCCCCCCTCACCCCCCAAATCTCCAAGTAAATCGTTGCACCACTCCCACGACAGCGGAAACCCTCGCATAGCATATCCACGAGGCCTCATGTTTGAGATATGTGCGACGAGGGGAGTCACATGCCGGCATGTCAGATGGGTAGTACAGATGAAGCGGAGGGGGATGATGTTGCGAGTTGCATATGCTGTGTAATCGGAGGACAGCGTACTGGGGTTGGTAGGGATATAGAGGTCGGGTTTGGTCGGGTGAGTAGGGCTGGGAGGGTGGTAATAGGTGGGTATAGTAGTAGTGGGTGTGATGTGGGGCGTGAACGCAGGGTGGTAGCACAGTATCCGAGCTATTACATGTAGTCTTAGTTTTCTCTAAACGGTAGATGTATAGCAGGGTGTCCCTGGGTGAAAACTAGCTCATATGACATCCATGTGCATTTCACACGGACTGCCTTCCAACTTGTCCTTGCGTCTCTCCACCCGAAATGCATTTCTTAGATCCACACCGACGACGCCCGCGGGCCACTCGATCAAGCTCCAGTTTTCGCGACCAAGAGCCATTGCTACGGCTGTGACGATGTCGGCTCCTAGCCCTTCGAGCCACCATACGTTTCGGACTCTGCCTGGTAAAATGGCGTAGTGTGCGAGAATGACGAGTGCATGTGTGTTCTTGGACTCGACGAGGTTGATAAACTCTCGTGGTATGCGAGCCGCCCAGACGAAGATTGCGCCGCGATCTGTAAGGGTGGAGATGGTGTTGTCGTCGATCGAATATGGAACTGCCGACATTGGAGGGAAACGTTCGGGTAGTGTCAACTGACTAATCAAGTTGAAGCTTTGGCGAAGGTAGAGTAGTGCTTGAGAAAGGTAGACGCAGTGCAGTCCCAATGGTTCCTCTCCACCCACCCATAACTTCTCAATCTCCTGTAGGCGTTTATCTTCCAAGACTGCGCGCGGTGTTGCAGAAATATTGTATTCTGGCCACCACTCTCGTGCAGTGACTGGATGCATTTTACTTCCCACCACCCAACTCCATCCTGATAATAGGACTGTTAGGGGACCGCGGAGTGCCCATATCGTGCGCAATGCACATGATAGCATCTTGTCGACTATCTCTGGTGACGGTGTGGTCGCATCTGGTGGGATTGAAGCACGGAGGTTCTCAATGTCGATGGCTGATGTGCGAAAAAGATATACAGCCGTGAATGTTGAGCTAGCAAAGAGTGCCGCAGCATTGCTCTCTGTGATGTTTTCCAACTCAACCCGATACTTTGCTAGAGCTTTGTTCATCCGTGCAGCCGCTAGCGTATTCATCTTCTTTTTGGCTTCCTTGTTTTCGTGAAGCCGACCGAGATGCAGCGAAGCCACTGATAATACACAATTTGTGAGGAATTCATGGCTATGTGCCATCTCGGGAATGTACGATTGCCATGCTGCTTTTGCTGGATCGTCGTTTGCGAGAGTAAGGGAAGTGGTGAATTCATAGTGACACAGAACCTCTTGCAGTGGTGGCGGGAGTAATTCCCGGATATCTTTCCAGGCATCGTACGGACGAAGATACGGTGGTATGCTGATATCAAAAAAGGGTGTGGAATGTGAAGAAAGTTGTGTTTGAAAGGTTGCATGGTCAAGACCTGACTCTTCTAGTGATATCTCAGTTTGACGGGGCGTTTGTGTCGCAAGCGCTACTTCATTGCTGAAAGCCGCGAGGTTTGTTGGAGAATGTACCGGTATCGGTTGAGGCTTTGGAGTCTCAGGTCTAGGCGATAGCGACACGTCTTGCGGGTGCTCGGGGCTGGGTGATGTTGAGCTCGTCAGGAGACGCGAAGATGGTACAAGTGCCAAGAAGCTACATTTCTCGCCCTTTTTGTCGCAATTCGCGCACGATGGATGCTTAGTGTCACACTGATGAACCAGTCAGTATTAAGACATCCAATATTTTTTCCTCGAAAATATGCTCTCAGATCACGGTACTTTTCACCACCGCGCTTGCTTGCGGCTTTCGCGGATAGTTACTAGTATGCGCTTCTTTGCAAATACTTGCCTATACGCTCCAGTACTGCTATGGCTGTGAGGGTGTGAACGCCCGCTACATGTGGTGTTGTGCATGTATGTATATGCGCATATACACGATTTATCGGGCACTGAGCAAATCGGCTTCACACAGAAAAGATGATAGTACATGATAGTACAAGTACTTACTTTTATCCGTCGTCTTTTGCATTGGTGACAGCCTAACCTCGTCTTGTTGTGTGATCTCCTTGTCGCCATCGGGGTTTGGCGTGAAGCCGAGAGTTATACGGTCAATACGGTAACGGAACTGCTGACGCATGAAACCACTGTTAGTGTTCGGACAGCAAGATGCTTGCAGACGCGTTGAGGTCGCAGGTGGCGTGGCGAAAACAATGAGACTACCGAGTACGCTGTTGAAGCATACAAAGCAAGAATGTTGAATTCATGGGAAGGTGTTTCGTAGGTGTACAGCTGTGACATTTCCCCACACAGCCTGGAGCTAACCTTAGCGGGCAGTTTTCGTACTGCGCGCCACATGATTGGTCCAGGCAAACAGCAGGACGCCTCGCCGTTCCGGACGAGCTTGCGCATGACGCACAGTCGATCCGCCTCCTTGCCACTCTCTCCAAACATGTGATGCTAGACACGGTTTCTCTTATCTAGTTTTCTTTTATTCTTGCTTCTGTTACGGGCCGTTTAGTGCCATGCAAATGCAAATGCATACATATCTACCAAGCTTGTAATCATGTACAATGCATAACCACCTGCTTCCTTTGTCTCGATGCAACACTCATCAAAGAGCTTGCAGCTCAATTCTTAAAGACAACAGCTGCACTCCAACGACTTGAAGCCTTCGCCCTGTAGTCATCCTTGAATCCCTGCTCGCTCTTCCACTCATTGAGCAATGTCAGTCCGGCCTTCGCTTCTTCAATCGTGATGGTTGGGAGATCCAGTGTCTTTAGCAGGTCCTGCTCATTTTGTGACTTGGAGCTATTGTCAAGAATGTAACGGACATTATATCCGGATTGGAGATGCAACGCGCTCTCAGAGTGTTTCTTCAAAAACTCATCGTTGTAAACGTTGAGGTCAGCATCCGCGGGTGGTGCGGTGAAAGTAGCTTTAATGACCTCCGATGCCTGAGTGGAGAGAGGCTCGACGGGTTTGCTGACTGCTAGCTGTTAGCAACACACTCGACGGTGATGGGCCTGTTGGACATACTAGCTTGGCGGAAGCGCACACTCTGTTCGTGTAGCTTGGGGTTCTCGGGATCAATCTCACGTGCTGCTTGTAGACACTTGAGGGCGAGGAGGTACTTGTCTGATATACTGTTAGCATAGGTCGAGAAGAAAAGATGCAGAAATCACAACATACTTCTTCGGATATAGACCTCAAAGCCCACATTCTGAGCCTTGATGTTCTTCGGGGCCAACTCGAGCATGGGCTGTAGGAACCGTAGGGCATCTTCTAGAGGCTGCTTGGTCTGAAGCAGCTTCTCGCCATTTGGATCATTGTCCTCTTTCTTAGTGTCGCCATCTTCACCCTTGGCTGTTGCTTTTGCAGCTGCAGCTGCTTTCCGTTCTGCCTCAGCCTTCTCAGCCTTTTCCCTCTCTTTCTTTGCCTTCTTCTCAGCCTTTTTGCGCTCTGTAGGGTCCAGCTTGTCCAGCTCGAGCTCATCCGCATTCGACATCTTCGGGTTGTCTGCTAACCGGACATACAGTTCGACTGCTTGGGTGGCTGCCCTGGTGAAGAACGGGTGATCACGTAGGTGGTCCTCCCATCTGATCATGTCAATATAGGCGCGGATCTGTCCTTTTCGTAGTGAGAAGCTATGGAAATCGAATTGGTCCTCGTGCCAAACATCAAAGATGTCCGCGATAGCTGTGAAGCGCTTCAGTGCGAGACCGTACTTCTCTTGTCGCAGATATGCCTCTCCGTCTTCAATCAGATACCACATACACTGCATGTCGTGGAGATCACCGAGTGGTCCACCTACAGCCTCATTACGGGTGAACTTGCTCATTGTGTTAAGCGCATTCTCGTTTTCGTTGTTCCGTAGCTGATATTTGGCGCACTTGGTGTTGATGTATCGATCCCTCTCATCAAGCTCTCTCGCGTGGTTCATCGTTTCCGAGGCTTTCTGGACATCGCCGGCGTGCTTGTAGATCCGTGCCTTGGTTTGACTATAATCAACCGACTTTGGATCCATCTCAATCAACTTGTCTATGTACTCCATGGCCTTGTCAAGATCACGACTCAGGACGTAGTTGTAGTGCTGGGCGAGGAAGTACAGGACAGACTGTTCGAATCGATCGGTGGTGTCGCCATTGCTCTCGTTTTCTGCAGAGCCGTTGGTCTTCTTCTCCGATGCATAGCCAAGCACAAGTTCTTCAATGACTGCCTTCTTTCCCTCGTCACGGTAGAGTGATTTGATGTTTGGGAAGGTTGAAGGCACACCCTTGTTCAGCATCCGTCGGAGGTACTGGTCCACCTGTGTCTTGAATGCCTCACCCTGAAGGAAGTCCAATGGTATGCGCCTTGCAGCATCGTTGCGCTCGTTCTTGCTGGCAAATGATTGATACAGTTCGTTCAGCTTCTCAATATCGGCGTCGTTGGAGCGATCCAGACCCAAGGCCTTCTCTAGCCCCTCGAAGTATCCCCGGTACTCGTTGTTTCTAGTTAAAAGGACCCGGTAAGCCTTCTCGGCCTCCTCCTTGCGCCCAAGTTCGAGTAGGTATTTCGCCCTCAGCTCCAATGCAGCGCGTCGATCGAGACTGACCCTAACCACCTCATCTATATGTTTCAGGGCACGCTCCACGTCACCAGATTCATAGATGATCATGTTCTTGTACAGAGTCGCTTCGGAATGCTCGAGGTCGGATTTGGGCGGAGGCTGCTTCAGCGTCTCCTCGTAGGTCTTGAGGATATTTTCTGCTTCGGCGAAATTGCCTGACAAATGGTAGGCAACGGCCAAAGCAGTCCAGTTCTGGCGCAATTGTGGTCGCTCCTGCATCATCTTGCG
Source organism: Bipolaris sorokiniana ND90Pr (assembly GCF_000338995.1). Classification (NCBI taxonomy): domain Eukaryota; kingdom Fungi; phylum Ascomycota; class Dothideomycetes; order Pleosporales; family Pleosporaceae; genus Bipolaris; species Bipolaris sorokiniana. Next base: position 906,429 of record NW_006911906.1, on the reverse strand, counting down.
CCGACTCTCAATGTATCCCTCGTAGTCGCGGACTTGGCATTGGAGGAGGGCGAGGTCGCGGAGGATGTTCAACGAGCCTGGCTCTAATCGCAGAGCCATCTTGTATGATTTGATGGCCTCAGGGTAGTTCTTCACCGAGCGCCACAGTAAACCGTAAACGTGCCAGCAGATGTGCGACTTCATATCATTTCGGAGGGCTTCTTTGCAGAGGGCGAAGGCCTCGTCACCCTGGTTTATGGAATTGAGGATCAGGGCCTTCATCGCTTGGGTGTCACCATGGGTGGGGTGCTTCTTCAAGATCTGCTCGGCAGCCTTGAGGCCTGGCGGGGTCAGCAATGCCATACGTTGCCCTTGCACTGCAGCCTACCCTTCTTGTACAGCTTGCCCTCGTAGTACTTGACAAGCGAACGGAAGAGCGTCTGCTCCTTGCTGGGCAATGGCTGCGGCATGGTGACGGTCGTGTGAGGTGTGCGCGGAGAGTTATTGATAGTCGGCCGTCGAAGAGCTTCCGTTCGGAATTAAGAAATGAATTGGATTCAACCTCGCGACCAGGCCGGGGGAGGTTAGGTGGGGATTCGAGATGTTTAATCGATACAATGTGTCATGGCGACACGGCCCCTTCGGCAAGCAACTGTGGCAGTGTGGCTGGCCTGCGCTACGTGAGAATGTGGGGAGCTCTGAAATTCAATGTCGGAGTGTTCGATTCGACCGCTAGCGCACCTCGACTTCGAATTGCACGTGCGCGTCCTGACACCCCGCTTACACGACCTCTTACAGCAGCCATTTCGATGTGCATGTTAAACCTTGGTAGTAGGTTTACAATCATTCAAAAAAAAATCTCTTCCGCTATCTTACAATTGACTTATACAAAACAACATGCCAATATACCGTATTCGCCCTTACCTGGACAAGCGTCCTGACCGCCGTCTTCCTGTTGTATCCTCACTCGTTTTCTCCTCGTTGACAGGAGCTTTGTTCTTCTTTGCTGTGCCATTAGCAGTCGTCTTGCGCTTCTTGGCGGGTTGTTGCTCTTCAATTTCACCAACAGTCTCCACTTCAGTCTCCTCTTTGACTTGTTCTTTGACCTTCTTGTTAGTACGCTTCGGTTTTGCTGGTGCGTCTTCTTCGGAAGCATCTTTCGTCTCTTCTTTAACCTCCTTCACATTCTTACGTCCGCCTTTGGTCTTAGCAGGTGGCTTCTCCTCAACTTCTTCATCTTCCTTCTTGACTGCTTCGGCTTTCCTCTTGTTGCTCTTCTTAGGCTTCGTATCCGCTTCACTGTCTTCGGCCTCTGCAGTGTCAGAAACGTCACCAGCAACAGCTGCTGTCTTCTTCTGGACACTCGGTACAATGGCCGAAGTCCGACCACCGACCTTGAGGAATGTAATCTTCTCGCCCGTCGGTAGTTTGCTTGTCTCTTTCTTGCCTTTTCCCCAACGATGCTTCATAAGCCAGTCTTGAGGAAAACTGTCTGAATCGCCATTGGCCTGCACAGCCGTGTCACAGACGTACATCATTGCGTCATGTAAGCGCTTTACTTGCTCGTCGCTGAAGGTGTTGCTGTATTGCTCCGGGTGCAGTTTGCTTTGGTACATTATTTCGTCGCTGCTGATGTTAGTGGTGCTCCTAGTCTATTTTGCAATGAACATACCCAACCCAGTTCCCTATGCCTGAGATGTTGGCTATGTAAGGTCAGACAATGCGTTATTTCAATGATATGGTGAGGAGATGCGAACCCTGATCCAACAGTAGAGCTTTCACAGGCACTCTCTTACTCTTCAGCTTCTTACTCAGCCACTCAACGGTCAAGATGTCTTTGTCAATAACCGGATCCGGGCCGTTCTCTTTCAGTGGAGTCGTCTTCCTCATATCTTCCGCATCCGCATCCACCAGCCTTATTCGAGCCAGTCGCCTTGCATCCACAAAGGCAACCTCGTTCTTGGGCTCTCCTTGCAACTGCAGAATGAATTTCCAGTACTTGGGTGGCCACTCCGCTTCCTCGGGTTTGGTTGGGCGGTAGTATGCTGTTTCGTCGTTGCTGAACTTCATCCAGCCAGACATACCAAAATGCATCAGAGGGTGTGGTGCCGTTTCCATGACCAGCCAGAAGTATTTGCCCTGCTGGCGTGCATCTAGAATTTTCTTGCCGGACATGGCTTTTTGAAAGGCTGCTGCAGAGGTTCCAACCTTTCCATAGACAATCTAGATGAGGCCATTAGATGCTTTCGTACAAATGAGATGGCACCAAGCGCACATTGTCTTCTTGGGTTTTCACCGCTTGTATAGTCTTTCCGACAGCATGTTTCTTCAAGAAATGCACGATGCGTGCTACTTCTGCAATCTGATCGGTGTTAGCAGGTGTGATGCGCGCGCAACTATGTAGAACGCGTCCCTACCTCGGGCATCTTGACAGTCAGATAGGGTCTTCTTGCGCTGAACAATAGGTTGCGATGAGATCCACAATAACACCGATATGATGAGCTATACGGACTACTGAGGACGTGATTGGGGAGTTGCGCTGAGCAGTACCTTGGATGGCGAGGGTGGAGGCTTCGCGTAACACGCGAAGGCGCGTCGTCACGGGACGAGCATGCATCACGTCATTACTCAATTCCGTCTCGCGTTGCCGTGAGAACGACCCTTGTTGCTCTCCACCTTCACATCTCCTGTTCGTCTTTCCATGCAAGGCCAGGCATGAGGTCGAGCCAGTTCCATTCTCTCCGAGCGACTACGGATGGACTTTCCTTTCTGGGTTGCCCCGCTACGCCGTTGGCAACATGACCAGGACTGACGATAACGCGATTTTACATAATTGTCCGCCCTAGACGCCAGCCTACGGGTATTTGAACTCGATGGCTGCACTGTTTTATCTTGAGATACTGCAATGCACTGATCATGCGGTGGAACTGGATCACTCTGTTTGCCTATGCGGCCCATGTCTCCGCGCATGGAGCCCACCACACTGAAGGAAAGGGTTCGTTCTCTCAAGAGCGGCTAGACGAGCTTGAGAGGAAGTGGGGTACAGATGTAAGTATTCCAAGTGACTGTGCTTGAACACAACTGACAGTCGCTTAGTGGGGCTTCTCTGGAATCTCAACCTTTGCCCACCTGCCGCACACTCGCTGCTTGACTAGCCCCGAGACAACCTACGATATCGCCATCCTCGGTGCACCCTTCGATACCGCAGTATCATACCGACCTGGTGCTCGATTCGGACCTCGAGCCATCCGTGCTGGCTCTTCTCGTCAGACGTCCTTCCGTGGCTTCAATCCACGCGCGGGGTTCAATCCATACACATCATGGGCAAAGATTGTGGATTGCGGGGATATACCCATTACACCCTTTGACAATGCCCTGGCATTGCGACAGATGAGTGAAGCTTTCCAGGAGTTGGCAAACAGGCCAGCGACCGAGAAGAGCACTGAGAGTGGAGTGTCGTACTTCAAGAAACCAAAGCTGCTTACGTTTGGCGGAGACCACAGCATAGCACTGCCAGCTTTGAGGGCATTGAAGAATTTGTACAAGCAGCCAATCGCTGTTGTACATTTTGACGCCCATCTGGACACTTGGCATCCAGGTTAGTGGCTCTAACAGTTTCAACAGAGTCAAAGATTGTTAACTTGGTGGAAATATAGCAAAATATCCAAGCGCATGGCTGGATCCCGAGGATCTATCCACGCAATCCTTCTTCAACCACGGCAGCATGTTTTGGTACGCTTCGACCGAGGGCTTGATTGCAAACGGCTCGAGTGTGCATGCGGGGTTGAGGACGCGACTGTCAGGCGACGACGATGCTGACCATGTCGATGACACCCAGCAAGGTTGGCAGCGCATTGCCACGGACGACATTGACGAGATTGGAGTGAAGGGAGTGATTGCATCCATCATGGACCGTGTTGGCACTGAGATGCCGGTCTACCTTAGCATCGACATTGATGTGATCGACCCTGGGCTAGCGCCAGGTACCGGTACTCCAGAGCCTGGTGGCTGGACCACTCGGGAAGTGATTCGAATTCTGCGTGGTATTCAGGATATGAACGTGGTTGGGGCAGACATTGTTGAAGTCAGCCCTGCATATGACGGCTCGGCGGAGACGACGGGCTTGGTTGCAGCACAGGTTGCTTACGAGGTATTGACGAGCATGGTCCACAAAGGTCTTGTTGAACAGGCCCAGACGGGTGCGGGTTCCAAGAATAAGGATGAGCTGTGAGGTTTTCACGAATTTGGCTAGACAACCGCTAGGATAGGTCGTAGACGCCCTACTGATTTACGATGTGTGAGTTCAATTCAGGAATGTAACGTATGTCGGATGTACACATGTTCTTCGTACATGACTCTTCTAAGCGATCAAGAACAGACGTCTCTCTGTCAATGTCGTAGTAGCCGCCGCAGCCAACATCGCATTTCCGATTCGCGCTGCAAGCGAGACTACCTTGCCTACTTTGAACGACATGTCACCTACTGAAGAAGCAGCTATCTCTTCCGCACTCGCGCTGAGTAAAAAATACACGCTCCGGTCGAGAGAAACAAGCACCTGACACCCATTGTAAAGCGTTTCCCACTCAGCAACTAACCAAATGGGTTGAACAGGCTTCTACATCACGTGCAAACATTCTACCTACGAAGTTTGCTACCAGTACGCAACGGGATACCTTGAACACCTCACTTGTGTGGTTCTAGAAGCTGGAAGCGGGAGTTGGTCTCTCCCATGGTTTGTGATTGGGTCAAAATCTTAGCTGGCTTCATCTACCATAGCTGTCCCGCCAAACTACTTGAAGCATGGTCTTTGGGTGCTGGGTTTCTCTGGGTAGTTTGGCATGTGGTTGCTGTATGTTTACTAGTCGTGCTTCCAGTGGAGTTAGAGCATCGCATCCTTGCCTCGTATACGTGCGCGTGTGTTCGAAGTTGCTGCATGTTATCCCTCTTTTCAACATCTACTATCAGTTATAAATATTTCTCAAAATGATAAGAGTGATATATATGTGCAAAACATTGCACCGCCCAACTGCGCCAACTACACAACCATGCATAAAGCTCTGGCGAGCACCACCCCGTCGCCAATTGCCCGCACGCTCCAGGCAGCAACGTAATTTCCCCACTTTACCTCACTGCTGCCTACCCTACCCAACCCAACCTGACGTCAAAGCAAACCGTTCGCCAGGGAGCTATGACCGCAGCCAGTAGGTCACGTGCCGCACTAAACTAGTGGCTTCCCACCGTCTATAAAAACCTGCCCTCCCACCTCTCCTTTGCAAACCAGCTCTCGTAAGTTTTTCCTCTCTTACCCCCTACTGTCAACTTTTACCAGCATATGCTAATGATGCTCCCAGTTTGCCTTTTGGCTTAGATCAAGTGTAGTAGTATGTTAGCCCCTTTATCGAGTTTGGCTTCTTCAGCTAACGAAAGCTAGTCTGTTCTTTTCAGTTTAATCTCTGAAACGCTAGTACGCTAGCATTCAAGGTTATACTTATTTTTGCAATTAGTCCTGACGTCCCTGGGCTTGCTCATACGTCGGGTCACAGTGTCGCCTCTATTGCACTTCCTGAGGCCGACGCGAACCTTTTCATTGAGATTTCTGGCCTGCCAGTTGCTCGAGGAAGAGAGATGAATCGGGCTGCTTAAGTTGTGCTGGGAAAATGAAGGTCGCCGGGCGGATTCCCATGGGTGGCTGGGCCTAACCCATCATTTTAGCCATGCATATACTCTTCTGTATCATCGTAGGTAGTCATTGGATCCATCACTCACATACGTCATGAATATATGGAATATGAAATACACTAATAAAGTCAGTCGTAGTAGATAGTTTATCTATGATTGATTGGGCTCTACAAGAGTTGATAGCACCACAAAATGTGAAGTGGTAGGTCACAATGGAGTGGCCACAAGTAATGGCATATGATTCTCGCCATTCGTGCGCTTTCTGCAGTCACGGTTATCCCTACTCTGCATCCACTTCAAACCCTATCCTCCAAGAACCTGCTTGCGAGCCTGGTCATGCTCAATCTTATCTTGGAAATGCTGACGAACCTCTTCCAGAATGTGCCCCATGATGTTCTTGCCAGGATAATTACCGTTGTTAAGCTCTGCCTTGGCCTTGCCAATACCAATACCCCAAAAACAATCTCTCGGAACGCACTCAGCTAGATGACGGTTGCCAGTGGCAAGAAGCTTCTCTTGGAGAGCAGGGTTCTGGTACTTATGCGCATTGCCGATCTTCATAGTCTCTTCCTTAACTTTATAGAATTAGCTTCATGGAATATAGTTCTGAGAATACCATAACGTACGCACATCCCACTCCTTGCGATCAAAATGTTTGACCTGTTTACCAAGAAACTTGACCTTGACTGGGTCGTCGCAATCGATAATCTTGCGTAGAGTATCGTTATCCTTGAAGTGACGCGCCTTTGCAGCCTGGAAGAAGTGTTCTGTAGTCTTGTACTCAACATTCTCGACAACGAAAGGCGCGTGATACATGTTGCTTAAGAAGCTGTACTCGGCGCTTGACTTGTTGAAGTAAATGGTTCCGGTGTCTTCTGCCATGATGGCGCTTGGATATAGGCTCAAAGGAAGAAGGTCAGCTCCGAGTGGGAAGAAGGAGAGAGAAAGCAGAAGCAGAGGCAGAAGTGGAAGCAGAAGCGCTGGTATACTATCACATGCTGCTGCCTATTCTATAGGTATGTCTCTTACCTTCACCGCTGTTCCTAGGTAGCAACCTCACCGCTGGTAGAGACAATCACTCGCTGCAGCTTCAGCAACCTCTTCAACACTGGTTACGTTGACTGTATTTCTCAAACCATCCAATTATACATATATCTGTTCTACACAAAGGCGATGATCGCAAGGCTCATGTATCGATGAATCAGATTTATCGAACTGCCAGCAATGGTACAACTCTTCTATCCCAGCACAGCTGGTCTCTGTGCTGCGCGGAAGATAAGTCGCACAGCGGCACGACCGCTTTTCTGTCAATTCCTCGTATCCACCGCAATGCTGATTTGAAGGATCTGCTTCGCTCCATTCCCTCACCAGGTTTGTTTATGGAACCCGCTCACCGATCAATCATTTCACACCTTTTTGATAGATGTGGTCTCTCGAGCGCTGCAAGTCCAACTTGAAACACAGCTGCAGGCAGCCTATACAGAGGTGCGATCGCACCCCCATAGTTCCTTTTCCACGCTCCTTTTTGCACTTTCCCACCCTCATCGACTCATCCTCTAAATATTTGTGCAGCATGATGCAAGTATGTTGGATCAGTCGATTGTCTAACGTGGTCTCACAGTCTTGTTATATCAGAACCCAAGCACCAAACACACGCTCAGCACCACCACCACCACCACCACTGTCATCATAAGATCCCAACACGGCACAGTGATATACCATACTATCTTACAAGAAAAAGGTCATTGGCGATTTGTTGCTATTTCTCTCTCTCGTTCTTCGAGGGAAGAGTGTCGATAATGGGAGGTTTCACAACAATCGACCGACCGCTCCTGCCTCCTTGGCAAGCTCACTTACGTCACGGTAAACATACTAAGATGTAAATCTTTTCTATGCTGCTTCCGACAAACATTCACTGCAAAATTTTCTCCGGCTTCCTGAATCGGCCAAAATGGACGCCCCCAATCACGCCCTCGACCCGTCCTCCGGCAGCATGTACTCCAATGTCGGCAAGCGCAGCATCGAGTCGATGTTTGCAAACGCCACGGAAGACTTCATTTCATCAGAGAAAGCAACAAAGAGCTTGAAACTAACCAGAAGAAGCCGGTTTGGGGAATACACGATCGAATTATGGTACCGTCGTCTAAACGCATTCCGCAAACACACTCTAGGCATCGACGATGCAGATTCAACCACTCCCACTGGCGAAGAGATTGAGCGGTTCATTTCCATCATTAGCCGTCATCTCAAACCATGTGGCGGGGGCGTTATAAGTTTCTCAACTATTCGCAGCGGGATTGACTGTCTACTCAAGGGATGTGTTTTCTACCACGCGGACTTCAAGGTTACCGCGCACGAAGGCTCCAGGATTCAATCTCTTGTCCATACGCTTGTTCGAAATGGCACATTAACAACCGATCTCAAAGTTGAGAAACAATGGATCGGCAGTGGACTAGTTGCAAAGCTAGTTGACTCAACTTACAAGAATGCACTTCGCAATGGGACTATCTCATGGGATTTGACACTAGCGAAAATCCAAAGTATCGTACTACATGCTGCTTTAGGGTGCCGAGTAGGTGACGTAGCGACTTCGAGATATGATGATCACGATCTTCCGTTCCTTGCCTATGGGGACATTACCATGAAATTGGATGGCGGATCTGGTGTTGAGAATATTTGCATGTCAGTGCTAATGCGAAACATCAAGGGGAGAAAGTAAGTAGCAAAATTCCTTTCTTGGTACATACCAGCGATGCTGGTTTCTCCAATTTCTGGCTTCGAGGTGTTCAGCATGGATCTTGTCTGCTGACCATATTACGCAGGGGCATATCGTTGCTGAATTCCACGAAGCGGTTCTATAGCATCAACAGCCCGCTTGAATCCATCCCTCTGTGTCCAGTGAAAGCCATTATTATTATGGCACTGCGTTTCGGCAACGTCAAGAATGCTAATAGCATTGAAGAACTGCTGTTGAACACTGCTCGCCGAGATGACAAGACTGTACAATGGAAAGATCCACGCCGGCCAATACTACCAAGTTTCACATCTGGTCACATTGTGCTACTAGATAAGCCTGCAAGTTCACGTCAGTTTAATGCAACCCTAGCTGAAGTTTCCGTACGTGCTGGCATAGTCGCCAGAATCACAGGACATGACCTTCGTAGGGGGTCTGCACAGGACATTGCTGCTGCTGCGGCAAAGGGTATAGTGCCTCCGCTTTTTCAGGCAGAATTTGCAGCAAAAGAGTTGCTCTCTCACGATTACAGGACAATGTTTATGGGAGTCACAAAGAGATACATAGGTCCTGATCAGCATGATCTCTGGGCACCACGGGTAGAGAATAAACATATTGACATCTTTACTACACCTATAGTTGCACCAGAGGTCAATATCCCTATCATTCAGGCTCGACAGCTGCCGTCAGCAGCAGTTAATAGCTTCTGCGAGACTTATGCTTTAGATCCTACTCAACGCTCACAGCGGTTAAGGGCAACAAGGAAAGCAAAGAAAGCAGCACTTGATGAATGGATTCTCAAGGAACGCTCTGGGGAGGAGACCGGGAAAGGAATAGCCGATGGTGATCCTCACCGAGAGAGCTCTTTTGCCACACCCCTATCCGTACCAGAGGATACCGTCAGGACCAATTCCCAGTGTGTAGACAATTCCGCCACATCCCGATCCATACTAGAGGATACCATCACGACGGATTGCTACTCCGTAGGTACTTGTGTCACATCTCCGTTTCTACCAGCAGACATCCTTACGCTCGATTCTTATTCCATAGATACTTCCGACACTTCTCTATTTATACCAGAGGATACCGTCCCTGCGGTTTCCGACAATGGGGAACCGCATGAAGCTGATGATACTAGCGGTTGTGTTTCAATCTTATCAAGCATAATGGAAAACGAGGAAGCATCTAACGAGGCTCGTGAACACGATACGGAGGCTATGGCGATGGATATGCTGCTTGAAGTTGTCTCTGCAAGCCAGGCCGATCAAGCACCAACCGAAATACCACCCCCTTCTCAGGTTGGACAGCCATCACTTGCGCAGTTTCCAACCTTGACATCACTAGAGTTTGTGCAGCAATTCTCTGCTATTAACGTCATACATAACTATACTATATCTCAACCAACATCCCGTTCTTTCGAAGGACTCTTGTCAAAGGTGAATGGCAACAGTCGGAACAATGCTTCATTGTTCCTTCTGTTTTGCAAATACAGACAAAAAAAAGGCTGCATGTATTCAACGCCACGTAGAGTCATCATGGACGTCCACGAGGAAAGCTGTGCTAAACAGCAATTACAACCCCTGAAGCCCCCTAAGAGAGCGGGCCGAGAGATGTCTACCCTTCTTTGTCCCAAAGAATCTTGCGGCAAAAATTTCAGCACTGCCTCCAATCTACTACGCCACGTTAAAGAGCATGACTGGGTTAATATACCGTGCCCTCACAAATGCAATAACGAAAAATTCTACAGTAGTCGCTCTAAGCTAGATTCCCACATACAAGAGAAACACAAGAACGATTTTAACTCTACATGGTGCCCAGTCCAAGGTTGTAAATCAGCTCGACAGTTCAAGAGTCTGTTTGTGCTGGAAGAACATTTCACTAAGGCGCACGGCAAGATGAGTAGAGAGGAGGTACAGCGTCTCATAGAAGGTACACAGGAACGGGTAGATGACAGCACCGCATTGGATGATGAACGAGGACCAACCGGCCGCGTCGATAGCAGTGATTTTCCAGGGGAGGCACCAAAGATATTTACTAATAGTAGGGGATAAATCATATCGTAGACAATGTAGGAGCAAATATAGTACTTCTGGGAAGGGGAACATCATACAGTAGGTAGTGACAATGTACTTGTGAAATATCCATCCAAATAAGCATCTTCCAAATGAATAGCTCTGAGAGTTATATGGTGAAAAAAGGCATATTTTGGAGGGATGTTGTATGTAACGCCTGTGATTGAGACCACTACCTAGAACTTTTAAACTTGAAGAAAATAAATGCATCAGGAGCATATGCAGAAGAGTCATCCTCCACTAAATAATCCAAAGATGCCATTGCGTCCACTGAACGCGTGGCGTCAAGCCCTGTTCAGTGATATCCATAAACTTGAAAATGTCAAATCCATAATTGTGGCCAGGAGCTTCATTGTCTGCCAATGAAAATGTCAAACCCATAATTTTGACCAAAAGCATCATCCTCCGCCAAATAATCCCATGATGCCATCGTGTTCACTGAATGTATGCTGCCCAGACCTATTCAGTAATATCCATAAACTCGAAAGTGCCAAACCCATACTTATGGCCAGAAGTAGCATTGGCGATTTCCTTGATCTGCCAGTACTACCACCGCTCAAGCACCTGATCCCAGCGTGTATCCGACGTTAGGTTTGAAGGTCTTGTTGGAGCGCGTCATACCAGATGGCTTGCCAGTATATCCGGCGCAATGATTCTTGAACTCGACCTGCTTCTTGCACTGATCGCAGTCGCACTCGTGGTTGATGCCCCATTTCGGAATAGCCACATCTTTGATACGACGCAATCGCATTTTGTTATCCTTCTTGCCCTTGACCTTAAACCAAAGTCCATTCTTGCATGGCTTCACATCCATAGCACCGCCGTACGAGGTGTCCGGGTCTTCGACAGGAATCGTGGGCTGGTTCTTATCAGCAGCGCTGGCAGTCTGCAAGTACATGTCAGTTAACCTTGCAAAACATACTCTGCCAATGTAAAAATACTCACTGCACGCCTGAATATAGTGCAGTACCTTCCCCTGCGCTTGGCAAGATTTTCCTTGTACCCATCAGTTGCAGCCACATCGTTGAGCATCTTCTCCTCGGCTAATGCATCTTCCGGACCCAACTCTGCTACGACATCCTCGCTGTCGTCAACTTCCACAGCTTCTGAATCATCTGAAGCTACGCTCTCATCGTCCAGAATCGCTTCATCAGTCTCATTTGTATCGTGGAGGTCGTGCATGTCGGCATCCAACTCGTCCTGGTCCACGGCAAGCTCGTGATCAGAGACACCTGAGGCATCCTCGCCGATGTATTCTTCCTCCCCAGGCTAGATAGTCTCAGTTGAAATACCCCAACACCAGCCGTGCTGTTTGGTTCAGTTTACTTACATCCGCGCGCTTGGGACGCACTTTCGGCTGAGGCATCCCGACGAGCGTGAGCCAACCTCCAAGGGATACGAATGGCATCGTGATGAAGTGTTGTCTATGTTTCAGAGTGATATAAGATAGAATGAAGCTTCAGGTGGTGGAATGAAAAGAAGAGCAGATGGTGAGCTTGAAGATTGTAAGAAGAAGAAGAAGTAGCTGAGCAGCTAGCGGGGTAGGTTTTATGGAGGTGAGGGTAAAGGCGCAGGCAGCCTTGGAGTTGCAGAGCTGGCGGTGTGGGCTTCGCAGAGGTGAGGGTAAAGGCGCAGGCAGCCTTGGAGTTGTAGAGCTGGCGGTGTGGGCTTCGCAGAGGTGAAGGTAAAGGCGCAGGCAGCCTTGGAGTTGCAGAGCTGGCGGTGTGGGCTTCGCAGAGGTGAGGGTAAAGGTGCAGGCAGCCTTGGAGTTGCAGAGCCGGTGATATGGGCTTTCCAGCGCTGGCGATATGGGCTTTGCAGAGGTGAAGGTAAAGGCAAACGGCTGCCTGACTCTTGGGACCTCCATCCAAACTCAAGGTCTCTGTCAACACTGCACTGACAATTCAATTCATCTCTTGAACACTCACTTTTCCCAATATTTACTAAATATCTACCCCGTGTATCACATCGTTCTCTCATTATGGCCCCAACTCTGGGTTCGACCAAGGATGAAAAGAAGAATGCAGCAAAGGATCCCGCACCTCAGATTAAAGAGCTTTCTTTTACCAACAATGGGCGGGCTTTCAAGCATCCACAGGGCTTTGATGATGGCCCTATCTTCATCAATGCTAGAGGTGCCAACAGTAAGATGTACAAAAGGTTCTTGGCCGTTGAACCTCCCGATAACTATGCCCGATCCCGCGTGACGATTGCCTTGAACGAGAAGGAAAAGCAGGAGCAAGTACCTGAGGGCATGTCTAAATACTTGCTTGTTGGGTGGATACCGCAGAACCCTGACGTCAAAAACACAAAGGTTAAGACAGGGTACGGCGCAATCATCGGTAACACCAGACCGGAGAAAGAGGAGGATATCATTGTATTCGACCCTGCTGATACAGAGCATCTACCTTTGATGGCAGTGGTAGAGACATCCGACGAAGAGTTGAATTCTGTGGCAACGTATGTGTTGCTCCATCAACACAACGACCTTTGCACACCTTATTCAGCAGGGGCTGACGATGTGTACTACATGGCTATGTTCCGGGATAACTCTACTTCAAAACATAATCGCAAAGCCAGTTGGAACCAGAATGTTGTCAAATACGCCACCACTCCGAGCACATCAACCTCAACGACAAAACTGATTACGCATCGGCGTGGACGAGACCAGTCGGCGCTCGTTCTGCCTCCGAACATGTCGTTGAGGAACGAGATGGACTCCTTAGTTGCTAACTACCGCTTGTCACAAGACACTTGGTTTCTGGAGGAGTTGGAGCGTATTCTTGGGGAGATTGACAACGACGTTTCCATGGCGCCGCCGACCAACACAGCACTTCATAAGTTTGCCAACCTCGGATACGCAGAGTCCGAGCAGTATACACCTGAAGATGCTCAGAAACTAGTCGACGAGGTCTGTATCGCATGGCCAGACCTTGTTGTTGAGACCTTGCATGTCTATTTGCTTGGGCAGGCTGTAAAGCTGTTGCCGCTTCCCATTCCGTACAAGGATCTCCAGGCCTACATCCGTGAGGGCCTCTACAGAATCAAGAAAGCAATCTCCAAGGGTCAAATTCAACCTAAAGTACTCGAGACCGCTCCAGATGACAGTGCGCAAGTGGCTCATCTCACCAAAATTGCGGAGAAGACGCACCTCACGGTCGAACGAGTATTGGGTTTCGCCAACTTCAAAGTTCCAGAACCTATATCTTCTGATGGAGCAATCCAGTTGCTTAAAGCTACTAAGAAAAAGCTGGTCGATCTCGTGGAGGGCGACGATGCTTTCGTCAAGATGGTGGCAAAATCTACAGGTGATCAGGCTCTCGCGGTGAACTACCAGGACGTTTGGGCCCATTTCTGCGAGCAATCCGACACTGATGCGGCGCGTGCGGCTTTCACCGACATAGTCAAAATCACCGTTGTCGCTTTGCATCACAAAGAGTCTCATTTGGCGCGCAAACTGAGGCAGATGATCAAGGAGTTGAACAAGGTGGGCTGTTGATCAAAGAGTGGGAGGCTTGGGCAGGCTATTCATGGGACTGAGTTTTCACGGGTGATAAACCAAACGAGATGGATTTGTCTTTTTGTGAAGTTTTCTGGGTTCAGTATGCCTTCATCAAACATGCTTATGAATTGGAAACAAAAGGGTGGGTGTATGCCTGCACTTGCCGGCGTCAAATATTTGGCGATAAGAAATGCAGGTACACAGATTACTTTGAATTTGGCATTGAGTTAATACCTTCTGTGCCATGATCTATGATCTATGCAGTGATTGATCTTGAAGTAGCCGTCGTGATCGGAACCCATCCACCGCACCCCCAAAACCGAATATCTATTATGGTACATGACCATCGTCTTCTCTCAACACCTCACTGACTACTTTGCCAATCTTGACCCCGTCATTCTCTTGACAGTGTTTCCAAGTCTCCACCGCGGCTGTCTCATCTTCCTCGGCCATTTCTTCATCGGACGGAACTTCTCCAAAGTCCGGAGCTCCACTAAGTTCAGGCTGTTCTTTTAACCATGGATCCAAATCTACTCATTGTTAGTATCCAATTACGTATAAAAGTAAAGCTTTCAATGCACTTACTTTGGAACGGCAAATCTTCCCAATCTTCTGGTACCCAAGTTTCTGGCGAGTAAGGATCCGGCGCGGACGGTTGGAGCAGGAGACTGGTGAAAGCTTTCGACAGTTCAACTAGTTTGGCGAGCCATGTCTCGTCGTCCATGGATACTGGATTCTTGCGGAGTTTCAGATGATCATAGAGTTTGCGAATCGCATGCTGGGCTTGAGGATCACTTCGTATTTCAACTCCGGTGACTGTCTGAATGGGTGTAGTTTCTTTTGCTTCGCAGTACAGACGATTGTACCATTCTCCAAAAGCCTCAATGAGGTCTCTGACAGCTTCATCGTGCTTCTGTTGTTCTTTCACAACAGGTCGGCCTCTTTTGCGCTTGGTGTGAATGTCCTTATTTGCTTTTTGGACATCTTTGATTGCGCTGAGCATATCATCAATTTCAAAACGCTCGAGGCTGTTGTCGCTCTTGAACTTTTTCGAGAACATGGTTCACGAGTTGTCGGATTGTGCATGCAGGACTAGAAAGAAAGCCATCGACGTAAATGGTGTTTTTGAGAGAATCTTCTGGAATTCCTGTGGCCTAAAGCACAGTTGCCTAGCCTCACCGCCTTGTCCAAGTGATTTGAGGTGAAGGTGAGTAGACAAACACTGCTTGGCCCCGCCCACTCCAGCCTCTCAATCGCCGCCTCAACAATATCTATTTCGGAAACAATAGCCACCGCCCGAGGCTCGATATCACGCACAAGTCTCATACATCTGTCGCTGATTATGGCGACTCCATCCAAAAAGAACAAGAAGAATCCCATTGATGAAGCGTTGTCTGCCATCGGCAACTTGACATCTTCTTACCAACCACCCTCGGAAGAAGAGTACGCAGAATTCATCAAGCGTATGCTCATTGGAATTAAACCCGGTAAAGGTATCATTGGAACAGAAGAAGAAGAACGCCAGCTCGAAGAGAATCAGAGTCAAGGAGAAGGAAGTAAGTCTGCAGAACAACAGAAGACTGGCAGTGACGCTTCCCATGAAAGCCAGGCTGATCATCCAAACGAAGGTGTCGACGGAACAGCTCCTGCCGACGAAGAGCTCATCGACGAGGCGGACGATGAAGGTAGTGAAGCAAGTGGCAACAGCAGTGACAACCGCTCGGACTTCGAAGCAGACGGTGACGATACTGAAAGTGGAGGGCGAGATACAGTCAACGTACCTGGAATAGAGCATCCAATTCCAGTGACTCAGTACTTTGGTAATCAGTGGGTAGAGCACATTGTAAGCAACTCTTCCCAACCTTGCACTGAACATGCACTGATTATGCGCAGACCAACCTTCATTCAGTCGAGCCCTTGCCTGTGGATCTCCATATGCCCACAACACCACATGACTATCAGCGCAAAGGCGCAGCTCAGATCGATTATCTATGCAAGTCAGTCTTTCGAGGTTGCTTGATCGGTGATCCTATGGGTCTTGGGAAGACCCTACAGGCGATCATGAGCATGAAACTTATTAAACACGAGCCTGGAATCATAGCTGTCTTTTGCCCAGCCAATCTATGCATACAGTGGGTAAAAGCTATCGAAGGGGCTTTCGACGAGGTAAGTGAAGATCGCCAGCGCTAGTTGTTTTACTTTCTCTCTGACCAGGATACATAGGGGCACGGGCTATCCGCTTTTCTTCTAAACGACTCTTCGGTTTCGGCTCACAGCATTCTAGCTAATCGTTTTGACGCTGTGGTGTGCTCTTTCGAGTTTGCGGATGCAAACATGAGCAAGAAAACCAAGTTCGAAAACAAGATTGAGGTAGCAGCCAAGAATCCGAAGGGTACGCTGCTGAATCGACCTACAGTAGCCATTGCTACTGGGATGTGGGCGCTCCTCGGCCTCCCTATCAAGCGCGGGTACATTGACGAGGCTCAAATGGTCAACAAGAGAACTGGGAAAAGACATCAGTCTCTGATGAAGTTGCCAGTCTCGTCGTGGTGCATAATGTCAGGCACCCTAGCTCATAACAAATGGTACGATATAAGCGGCTATCTCGACTTTATCAAAGGCCATCCGTACACCACCGATCGTGAGTTCCTAGCTCAATTCAAAACTCCCAGCTATACTCCAAACGCAGCCCCGGATATATCAGGAGCACAGCTCTATCTCCTTCAGCGATTCCTCCAGGCATTCATCGTAATGCGTCCACGAGATGTGTTGCGACTTCCTCCATGCCACAGACTTTCTTTTGGAGTCAAAGTGGGTGAAACTCAAGAATCGGTGATTCTGGAATGGACAGAAGTTTACAAGAAAGCCTGCGTAATGGACAAGAAATCCGCTGATTTCAAGCAAAACAAAAACAAAGAGATTAGTGCATTGGGAGCTGCCATTCGATGCCAACTGCACGGCCTACATCCCCGCCTTGCACCGGCTTCAAAGACTATCAAGTTCAACCTTGAAGCAGAAGACGTTGCCAACTCAACCGCTGAGGGTTTGAACCAAACCTACAGCCCTGATGAGGCTAGTCAACAAGAAAAAAGAAGGCAGTGGATCAAAGATTTGAACACATGGACACTAGACATGTTCGATGAGTCTCCTCATCTCACTACCGTCACGGAGTTTCTAAACTTCATGGTCAACAATCATCCAGACCAAAAGATTGTGGTGATGTCACAGTATCTCAAGTACCTCGACATCATCAATTTGTGCATGTCGAAGAGGTTCAAGGTCGCTTGTCTACGCTATGACGGTACAGTCAATCAGGTTCAACGTATCGAAGTGCAGAAGAAATTCGCCAAGCCTGAATCAGCGCGACCGCTTTTGATGACTGTGGGAGCAGGAAGTGTAGGTCTCAACCTGACTAGTGGTAAGATCGTGGTTATCCTGGAACAGTGGTGGAACATCTCGGTTGAGAATCAGGGCATCTCGCGCTGTCACAGGCAGGGCGCAGAGGACAAAGTGATTGTAGCAAAGTTCACGGTTCAAAACTCATGTATGGAGCACGAGATAGCACGTGTGAGGCACTCAAAAGCGCAGATCAACAACTCGCTGATGAAGCCTCTTGTTCACAAACATGATGAGAAGCCAGAGATTGCAGAGCTGATCTACTAGCTTCATATCATGTACTTAGTTTCGATGGGAGACTGGGCAAAGCCAATGTTCACTGGCGTTTCGAAGGGGGCGCTACCTCTTTTATAGCTATGAATCTATCGAGTAATCTCTTACTAAAGGTTGTGAATTTCCCTCCCTCCGCCAATTTACGGAAGTATTTGCACGTGCGCACTTGTGTGAACTTGGTTAACGCAGTACTCTTCTTTTTCCCTCGTCACCCACTCCAACATCACGAATACCACACGCTACCGGGCAAAACTACTTGGAACACTTCCCTGAGTCGATTCCATGTGAGGCTACGTCCTTACAGTGTTTTCGAAGTCCTAGATGATGGCAAACTCGACAACAATGACAACATAACCGCCATCCCTTTACCAACTATCTTTCCCGCCCCTAAGGTCACTACCCAAGTATTTGAAGATAGATAGTAAACAATAAATAATCTCTGAAACGTGACTACGGTCACATTCAAGATTATTCTTATTTTGTAATCAGTGGACGGCTCCCTGGGCTTGCTCATAGCCGTCCTCACAGTGTCGTCCGTATCGCACTACCTCGGACTGACGCGAATTTTTTCATTGAGCCTTCTGACTACAATCAGTTGCTCGAGGAAGATGACGATTCACGATCTGTTTTGCGCCCCTTCCCCCATTGTCCTGGTGTTTCCATTACAGATAACAATACATTTTCAATACCTCACATTACCAGCCTCGTATTTCTAAACAAAATCCTCCGTCCCGCCTCACATCCCTAGGCCGCGTCACCTTCGTGTACGTGTCGCCACTTCATTGGGTTGTTATTATGTTGTCTTATCTGCCGTGCCATTATATCACACCACTACCATCGTCAAAACTTTCTAGCAAAATCGCCGCAACCTCTGTTACTTCTGGAGATATGGTCTCAATGAACCCTCAGGAACCTTTACATCAGCAATCTCTACCGCAGCTTAGATTCACCAGCGAGCACTAGAAGGATACGAGAAGGCGCTTAAGCCAGGCCGCACATCAACGCTAGATACAGTAACACCATTGGCAGCGTTAGCACCTCAGTCGCAGGCTTTCCGCTAAGCTGTCGCGTAATCTCGATAGTATCGATCGAATCGTAGAATTCGCGAGTCACTCCATTCAGTCGAATTCGGTGAAGCTGCTGATAGGTACTAATGAGCTCTCGTTTCTTCCTCTCATACTTGTTATATAGGCGGGTCCCTTTACTAACAGTGAGTGGATAGAAGCCTTCACCCTTGAGCATCTTTTTGTACTTTTCCCGCTTTTTGCGAAGCGCAACAAGAACAGGATCGTTGCGTACCTGCTTTTGCTGGTCGTCGTTAAGTTCAGTCGGTACGCGGCGGTCTCACAGGCCCATGCTCGCAACGGACCGGATCAGTTCCTCTTCGGAAGGCGTCCCAACATAAATCGCCTAGAATTCACGTGCAATATGCGTCGGCGTGTAATACTTCTTGTACGTGCTTCCAAGGTGGCCCATAGTCTAGTTACGATCTACCGCATCAAGAGCGCCTAGCGGGTGGTTAGCCTTTGAGATGGTCCGTCGCGCGCACGGACACGGTAGTACTATGCAATGCACGGCAGGCAGTGAAGCGGAATCAGAGGTACGACTATCTCCACCAATCAATTAACCCTCCCCCCCCCCATCCGCGAGCTGACTTTGTTCAGCAGGTCCATTTGTTTTTGCTTACTCACCAGCCCAAGGTCCGTCTTGTGCGGAAATTACTAAAGTAAGTATGGATGGTTTGGGCGGGCGATGGGATTATGGCTTTTGTTATTGGGGGCTTGGATCAATAGTCAATAGTGTATAGGTAGATTGTGGTGTCGCTGGATTAGGTGTTCAGCTGTGCAGCGAGGCAGAATAAACTGTGCTTTGGAATATACTGAATTTGTTAGAGGTTATGGACATAGGAGGGGAGGTATAATTGGTCAGCTAGCTGTTATCTCCTTACTCCGACACTCTACATACCTGCGGCCTGCTTCATAAGATTACATCAAGGGTAATTAGCTTCAGTCCTACATTATATTGGCCCGGAAGCAGTCGGAAGCAGTCAGAAGCAGTCAGAAGTGCAATTGCTCATCCGTCCAGCAAGGCACCGTTCCTCCGGAGCCCAGTTCCTACCTTTAACCCACTATTTTCCCCCCTCCACGCGACCCTTGCTTCAATGTGATCATAAGCAGAATACTCCCAGGTCACTGATATATAAACCATCCATTCGGCCCTATCTAAAACCACATCTCTAGAGCTTCGCATTCACAAGTCCTTCAACGAAAAATATAAACATAGTACATTATTTCTATCTCACGCAAATATGGCAGACGGCTTCGCAGCAGCAGACAAGTCCAAACCATTCATCGCAAATAACAGCCTTGCCAAAGACCGGGGTTATAAAGATGGACTCCCAACAGCAACTTGTCTCTGCGGCGGCGTGCAATTAGCCTTCGTAAGCCCACCCTACTTCCCTCTCCTCTCACTCACATACTTCAACCCGCATCACTCTACTCACTAACCCGCCCATCAGCCCGTCGAAGGGCCCGGCCTAATCAATACCTTCGTCTGCAACTGCACTGACTGCCGCAAACTCACCGCCTCCATGTTCGCATCCAACTTCGCCATTGACGACAAGTACCTAGTGCACGTGCGCGGCCGCGACAATCTCAAGTCGTGGTATAATCCCGTTACGCCCGTGCGCCACGAGGGCTCCATGACAGACTACTTCTGCAGCACGTGCGGGACCCTCATGTACCGCGTCAGCTCGGCGTTTCCCAAGGTACCTATTTTGCGGATTGGCTCCGTGGACGATTTGAGTTTGCATGAGACAAAGCTGAAGCCGCAGTGGGAGCAGTTTACCAAGGATCGCGTGAGCTGGTTTGGGGGTGTTAGTGGGGGTGATGTTAGGAAGATTGAGGGCAATTCAAAGACGTATACGCTTTCTGGGGGATAGGTACGTATGGTTGTTTGGTAGTGTTGGCGAGGCGTAGAAGAAGTGGTGGTGGACATTGACTGTGAGTACAGTACCAGAAGATGCTGCTTGGTTGTGTTTTGTATATTTGTTCTAATACACACATTATTCAACATTCTATGTCTTTGATGTATTTTGTAAGCTCAGTAAACCAGACTTTGGCACTCCCAAGTAAACACCCACAAACAAAAAACCTTCTATCCAACCCATTCCCCTCCCCTGCGCGATCCGTGAAAACCCCCTCGCGGGCGACGTACGAAAAACACCTTGGATTATCAGGCCACACTGTATATCAGGATTTTTTTCCAGCAATCCGCAACATACTATAATTGATCCAGACATACTGCTCACAGTATTCATCGATTAATAATGAAGGGAGGCATCAGCATATCGTTGTGGAATAGCGACAGAATGGATTGGGGACTAATCATTACGATGGGAAAAGCGTTAACAGCACTTATATACAAGTTTTTTGTTTGAGATTGACAAGGAGTAGGATGCAAGTAATAAACACACCTACACAGCTTTCTAAACGCTATTGCAAATTGGTAAACACAGCCAACATTAGCTCTTCAGCTTTAGGTAGCTAATAGCAGCCAGATCAGTACGCTTTTGTCGATGTACCTATAAAAGCTAGTGTTAGGCAGATGTTAAGGCTTGCTTTTAGGCGCAAATTATATTATAGTTATCTGCATGCATTAGTCTAAGAAATTGAGCAAGGAAAAGTGCATAAAGGATACTCGAGGAAGAAGTAATGCAACACATTAATGCCACACCATGTAGCCCTCTGATGCCTAGCTTTGCTTAAATTAAGTCAGAATTTTCCGTTTTGTATCAGGCTCTCGAGTTTCCCTACTCTAATTTAACACTACCTTGATATAACAATGTCTGCATTAAAGCTCTAATCAAGATACTAGTTAGGCACGGGTACTCTGGCAAAAAACAGTCAGCTAATCTCTATAATGGCCAAAGCTGCTTACGTACGGGTATTGTTTCTCATGTCTCTCCTTATGACAGCCATCGAGGCGCGGCTCAAGTGGCACACAATCTTTCAAAAGACAATGCAGTTGTAGCTGCCACACTACAATCGCTTGAGATGGTTCGACGTGGATTAGTGCACGATAATTGGTCAGAATTCGCAAATATTACACAAGGATACGTAAGAAAACCTATGATCGATCTCTGTTGTGGCACGCAGTGACTTCGAATTACAAATGCCGGTGCTGAGCGTCGAAATCCATTATGTGAAGAGCTGTTCAGATAATGACTACTCCATTGATAAATGTTTGTAGTCGGCGCACTAGGCGTGGTTGAGCGATCATGGACTGAAGCTTGAGTTCTTCGGGTGCGCAGTATATTTACCTCTCGACTCCATTCTCCCTCAGTTATCACCATGATGTTCCTTAGAGAACATCAGAATACCATAAGATGTATTCAATCAAATGGAAATATATGTATTCGTGTAAAAACCCCGCAAAGTATACTAAACGCCGTTATCCCAGGTCCGTTTTTTTCTCGAACCCAGTGCGCGGTTCGTTGAACCAGCTACACTTGCACTTGCATTCCTTTTCAAGAAACCTGTACACCGCTCTGTTGACCGCGATTATTGCATCCACAACCCTATTGTCCTTGCAGAGCGTATTCAGAGGAGGACAGCCAGGCAGAAACGGATCTTCATCAATATGTCCAACCGGTTCAGGAAGTGTGTCATTTGTCGAGGGATCGTAACAGTCATCTATGACGTCAAGCATAGACTGGAGCCGCTGGTCGACGGCTGGTATGATCATTTGTATGTCGAGGGGTGCCAAAGTCCATCGATCCAGGCGACACGCGTCGTGCTGGCTCGAATTATTTCGGGTGCCGTTGAGATAACACATTTGAAGATTCTCGAGCTCCCGTGACTGCTGTTCGAATGCGGGGGCGAGCTGGAAGAAGTTGAAGGGGAAAAACGATAGGAGGCGCGAGACTAATGTCAATACTCCCATGAAGATGAAGAGCGATGCAAGGTAGAACAGGACAAATCGCACACCAAGATCGTCCCTCTCGTACTCATCCCATGGCTACTTGACCTCTCGTAAGGCTCGGAATCGAGGCAACGACCACCGCTTAATCTTCAACGTCCCTTTTTCTAGGGCAACAAGTATCTTTTCAGATGGCTTTGCGCTACGACTGACGCTGCTCAATACCGCAGGAGCGACACCAGGTCCGAGCCGTCCAAGAAATGTTCCGCGATGCCCGTACCCGTCTGGATTCTTGCCTTCAAATATCAGCCTGGCTAGATGCAATGGTGTTTGCCATATGTTATTTGCCATTTGTATGTCTGCACCTCCCGCAATGAGGCTTTGAACTATATCATATTCTCCGTGATGAACTGCCCGGTGCAAAACCGTCTCTCTTCTGCGCAGATATTCGATACGCATACGGCCAGTAAGCAAGTACTGATAATAGGGGAAGTTGCAATATTTCGGCCCTCGGAAATGCCACAGCAAATTATTGAAGTTTTGCCTAGCGTGGATCTTGTAGTTGCTGTACAACACGACTGAGAACACAAGCTCAAGTGCTGTCAGATATGGGTGCCCGTCTCTGTTGTGTGCTTGAGCATCAGGGTTGGACCGTAGCAGGAACGAACCATAGTCTAGTGTATGGCGCAAACGATGACCTAGTCCAAATACGTTGTTGTCCAAGACGCGGTCGGCTCTGTAGCGAACCACAGCAGCCGATTGCTCACCTTCACTATTAAATTTGAAAGAGGCTAGGAGACTTGGTGTCCAAGAAATGATAGGATCATGATCTACATCGTTTTCAAACAAAGGCATCTCGCCCAAGATGCTTTGCTTCCAATAGCTAGTCTTCTCCTTGGCGTCCTCCCACCATGCTTGCTCATTTTGCAGTAGGTACTGCAAGGGCTTTGATATGCTGGTTGGATGAGGAGACCTTCTGGTAGCCTCGACAATGGGATCTTCCCTTGTGAGCGACAGCCATGTGCTCAACGTATAAGGGTCCTGGGCCGGATACTCGATGATAAAGGCCAGGAACCGACTCTTTTCAAGTCCTGCTAGTGGATTCTCCAACTTATGGTCCACATATGTCTGCACAAGAACAGTGTTGCCGCAGATTACGGCTAATTGAAATGGGGTCAGTCGTGGTCGTGAGTCTCAAGGTCCCATTCGCCTCAGCGGTAACTTGACGTTATGATCTCGCGCTCTTTTCAAGATGATATCTAGAATGGCCATCGCAGTTTCCATGGGAAGGAAGGCAAGCTCATGGAAGATCGTCAAGCCATCTGGTGAGACAAGTTCGAGAGCTTTTTCAAAGTGTTTCTTTTAGAGGCTTTTACACATCAACGCAAATAGATCGGCATTGCTGCAATACATGGCACGACGGTAAGCCGACCACTGATTTGAACCCGTAGGACCGGGAATAACATTCGTGTCTTGTATCTCCCGGTTCCAATCCCAGAAAGCGCTTATGGTATGTGAGTTGAGTTTGTTTGACCGTAGTGCGTGGTATACAACAGATTCGCCGCTCTCCGTGGCGATATTGAGCTTTTTGAGATCGTGAAGTTTGTCTCGAAAAATTTTCATGATTCGCTCCGAGAGATCTTGATTGCCCTCGCTAATCAATAATCGGTCGAGCGCATGGATGTCTGCAACTGCACATGCTAATGGTGACCGACCAGAATGGTCATATCGCATCAGCGCTTCGGTAGAGATGTCTGCAAGTAATATAGCAAGAATTTTACAATCATGTCGTGATGCAGCTCGATGTAGAGCAGGCCAGCCAGAGTCTGAGACGCTCAGATATGATCCAAGGTGGAGGAGATACCGTACTGCAGCAATGTTTCGGGCATCTACAGCCCATTCGAGGGGTGTGCCTGGCCTGGCTCCTGCCACAGAGCTAAATTTGGTAGCCACAGCGACAATGGAGACTAGATCTGCCAAACAGTGCCTGATCAGGAGGGCATTGTCCTCAAGAATAACAACCATACCGTCTAGAGATGATCCCTTCGAAGTTGACAGCGCGTGCAAGATTGTACGGTTTTTTTGGTCAGTGACACTAGGATCAGCGCCCTCTTATAATAGCGTTTGGAAAATCTCATGCTGCTCTTGCAGAATCGCGCACACCAGTACGCTCTCCTGCTGTTCATTTTTCTGGTCAATGCTAAAGTCAGGCGTACCCAGGCACGCCTTTACACCCTCTAATTCGCCGTGAGCCACAGCAGCTTGTATTGGAGCGTCCGCGCCCACTTTGCGCTTTCCCTTCAAGCCAATCTTCACTTGTCTTGTACTCAAATCACTGGCTTGGCGCTGTTTAACGAACTTTTGAGAATGTGAAGCTAGATTGTCACCGTCAGATTTGTATTCATCCCACGTATCGACGAGATCGCCCTTGGCGTCTCTAGCAATCTTTACCAGCCTCTTTTAGAGACCATGGGCTTTGATATGTCCCAAAAGTTTGCTCGTGCGCATATGTTGAACGGCCAAGTACAAATTTCGTTTGCACCCGAATCCCGTGGCATAACAGACGCCCAGTTGGAACTCGGTTGCTGCCGGCGAAACATTGCTTGGTGGCTTACTGAGAATCCGAGGATCTCGATACCTACTGCATGTAGGCGAGTGTTGGGACCAAAATTTGACGTCAGCCATTCCATGTCGAATTCTTCGTGCCCATAGTTATGGCAAGTGCCGCTTTCGAGAGGCTTGGCAGTTCCTTGTTGCAGGGCTCCGTACAACCCTCTAGCCGATGGTCTAAGATGCGGTTGAAGACTTAGACATTCGCGAATAGACGTGTTCGTGGAACGACTTGGCGTCCATGCCTGGCTTCCAAACAGTGCGAATTTGTTTCCAGAGTCCTATTTCGATGAGGATCATACCAAGACTATACACATCGTAAGAGCGATGGAACTTTTGTGCTGGCTTCGGCATCTGATAATCAGGATGCCTATAAAGATTGGAGGTGGTGCTGACGTCGTACTCGGAGACTTCACGTGGGTTTTCTGGTCGGGAGAGCGTGAAGCCGCTCAAAAAGGGCTCCTCAATGTTCGCCTGACCCTCAGCATGGAAGCATACAATACTCTCACTTTTGATTTCACGATGCAGCCAGCCAGCAAAGTGCATGTATGCAACCGAGTTCGCCAAGCGTGCTGCTAGCGCTGCTCTAATTTGAAACACTGAGCAACCGTATTCTGTCGATCCATGCGGAGAAGGTCATGCAAGAGCGAAAATCGGAGTTGGGGCTCATTTGCGAGCCGATTCGGTAGAGCAAAGACCAGACCGTATTGCTCAATGGATCCCACGTCGTGACGCACGATGCCCTTGCAGTCTAGTATGCGGTACTGGTTTGGCTTGGGCGTGATACGGAGGTCTACCAAGTTGGCCAGTCGCTGGGATCGCATGATTCTTTGCTCGTCTAGATCTTCGGGTCCATGAAGCGTTTTGTATTCAATGAGAACATTCGCCTGAACTGGACCTTGCTCGAATCTCAACACGCGGGTCACATTGTGCTCGGCTGGCTGGTTGTTGTGAAAATGCAATGTCATTTTCTCTAGCAAGGCTTCTGTGTCGACTGGTTTACGATCTTCCAAGAGTTTCATCTCTTGTATGTCTTGTTCTAGCGCCTTTCTCTTGAGTACGGCTGCGTTGTAATAATTCATATCACGACCGGACGTGGCGATTATGCTTTCGATGTTGCGCAGCTCCAACACATTGCCTAGTTAACCAGCTACCAGCTCTCTTCCGAATAGGGACTGCTTTACCCGTGGCAGTGACTTTTCCAGGCCGTTGTTCATTTCCTGCATTTGAGTTACGAGGTCTTGAAATTGGGTCTTGTCTTTAATTGCCCAAATGAACTTATCCATGTAGCTAAGTCTCCTCTGATACATTTGCAGGATATCTTCAAGCTGAGTCTGCGACTCTTTATTGAAGAAGTTCGGAATGATCACAATCTTGTTACCAGTGTCGGCGTCATCGATGTCCTCTCTATTAGGCCTTGAGAATATGCCTTTCAGGCGCGCACGTTCGCTTTTCTGAATCCCATAATTGGTAGTGAGCTCATTTAATCGAGTCACTGTGTTGCAGACATAACATAGAGTTTGCATAGTCAAGTCGTACATTAGCTTGTCATTCTGCAACTTCTCCTCGAACTTTGTTTTAGCATCCGTCAAACTAACAAACTTAGCCCATTGTTCAAACCTAGTTACTTTCGCATGATGCAAATACTCCGAAGGTTAGAGACAAGTTCGGTCCGCACTTTATATATTCGAACATTATTAAGATCTGCAGCCTGGAAGCAGCTTCGCTCGTTGCCTTCGCCGCAGTTACAATGTCATATCCGGCTTTAGCAGCTACATAGAACTGAAAAGCAAATTTAGTGACTCCTATTGCAAGGCCTAGCCAAAAGTGAGAGGTCGATTGCGGAGCACGTAGTACTTAGGGCTTACTCGCAGGATCTATGTTATGGTAACTTGAGGTGGTTGCTTGATGGTGGTTCTTTTGCGTTAACACTAACTGTGATCTAAGAGCCGGGAGCTAGATGATATACGTGCTATTTGAGCAAGTGTAGAGTGTGTGAGATGCAGGGTAGTGGGTGCATGAACTATAAGCAGACCAGGCTAAGCATTTTGGCGCAGCAACGCATCCTACCGGTGAGTTATTCTAGATTGACTAGTAGTTCGTGCTAGCTGTACTGTGGCGGAGTAGCCAGCGTCTCGGACTAGCTAACGCCCCGAGCGCCCTACTACTACTATGCTTGTGATAGCTGTCAAGACTTACGCCAACTCGCTCCGCCGTAACCACTTCTAGTATGCTTAGTTAGCGCGCCGTATTCAAACCTCTCTATCGATAGATGTGCTCTGTGGGGATTCGTTTCATGAACAATAGGGGCTTGTAATTAAGTAGGGTTTTTTGCTTTTGCTTGAGCTGTAAACATTGAAGAAAGAGGTGCTGTTCCTGTAGATCAATCGTCTTCTGCAGCCCAGTCTCTTCCTTCTAGGCACACCGCAACCAATTGTTTTAGCGTCACTTGTCAAACAGCAATGGCATCCAGTCTCCAACAACTCCAGACCCGACCTATCCACATCATTCGTCAAGGGCCGAGACGTCATGGCTCCCTGCGCCTCCCACGAGCCTGCAGAAACCTCTAAAAAGCGCAATGAAGAGCCGGTGCCTCTCGCATCGAAACCTCGAAAGGAATACCACCACATCCTGAAAAGTCTCATAAATCTTGTCATCCTACCCGGTGCACCATGGGGCTTCGTCGTAGTCCGACGCCCTCCTACGCAGATGTGCACACATTGCGGCGTGTGTTTTGTACCTGGGTTGCTGGATTTAACCCCACGACTCTGTAATGCAGACAAGTTGGGTAAGGCCACGCAGATTGTGCTAGGCTAGTTATCAACATCCTGGAGCGCATGGCACATCATTTGCCTCCGCGATACAATTTTTGTGTATTCGTGGACGAGGAATATTTGCGCTCGCTCGATTCGAAGTTTCCAGCTCTCAAAGTTCTGGCTAGGAATTGGGACGATGAAGAGTCGGAGGAAGGGTCAGAGGATGAGGATGACAATGAGAATGAAGATCAAGAAGAGATTGGGTGGATATACATGGATGGGGCCATTTACCTGCCTATGTTGGCATGTATTCTCTCTTGACTGATTTGTACGCTTGGGATGACTTTCATCAACGACCTTCTAAAGGTTATTCGAATTAGTAATTCAGACCATACGCGCCTCTTAATCTTACATTAGAATATTCGGTTGTTTGTAGACGTAAAAGGGCTGATGCTACTATATTATGGGCACAGCTTAAGCAAATGTTTGAACGAGAGCCGGGTCCGTCAAGGTAAGTCTCAATATGCATATATGCCTATCCGTTTTGATTATCGTTTTTATGCTTATTGGGCTAGAACACATGTGCTAAGAAATCGTAGCCTTCCTATGCTCACCATTCTACCTCCATCAATGGTGTCTGCGTGCCAGGCATCTCGATGGCCTTCAATCTTCTGAGCAAAGCATGGTTAAATTCCTCCAAAAAACCCCCTTCATGAAGCGTTGTGACCATATGCAAGATGGAATGCAAGACGATATAACGTGAGGTATCCCAGTTAAGCGGATTGGATATAAAATCGCTCTCAACAACATCCAGCGACTTGATCACCTGTTTCAGATGATCGCTGATGCGCCCATATTGATCCAGGAGGATCTTAGTTTGATCTTTGAACTGCGATGCTTGCCTCTCGCTCGCGGAACAGTGGCTGATGGCTTCACTAAGTTCTCGAAGAGCTGTATCTAGCTGTGACATTTCTTGTTCGAGGACAACTTTTTGTGACTCATTGTCCTTGATTTCAGACTCGGAGGCAGATTGCAGGGCTCTATATTCTGAAGCTTTATTCCCATGCACACTGTAATGCTGTAAGTGACGAGGAAACGTATACTAGGTCTAAGACATCGTACCTTGATCCGATCAAGGCAATGGGAATTGTAATGAGATTGATTCCTGGAATGAACCAGGTACATTTCCCCACCTTCCGATCATTAGAACTCTCCACGATAATTTCTGGATATACTAACATTGTCGAAATGTGAAGCTTCCTGATCGTGATGACCAGCTTGAGTACTCATCTGATTTGAAAGAATTCTGTTCCTTTCAATACTTTCCGTCGCTTCTCGGATTCTGGTATTGACATTGGAAAGACTTTTGTCTTTGTTTGACCTTTCGTCTGATATCTGCTGTAGAATGGTGGAACAATCAACGCTTTGAACAGCCAATCTCGATGCTAGATCGGCTGCCTTATACGCATCACCTTTCCCTGACTGTTCCGAGCTTCTCAGTGCGTTATCGATTATTCTTATCTCCGAGATTTTGTTTTCAAGTGTACTCAACGTCGCTTCGGTGGGTTGCAGAGATAGGGGTGAGAGAAGCCCATTCTTAAGAATCGTTACGAGGCTCGTCTTGGAGGCCTTAGATGACAGAGAATCTTTGTTAGAACCGCCGTGTGCCTTGTATGAATCTTAGAGTGCTCACCGGATGTTCATTGAGCAAGAGAGTATCGACTGCTTCGGGAAGGCACCGGATGACCAAGTTGAGTGAGGCAACATGTGTATTCAACTGCTGCTCCAACTCTGCTCGTCGAGTGTCCAAATGTTTGAGCTCCCTGAAGAGCCCCTCGTTCGATTCAAGCAAGCCGGGGACTTTGCTCAACAAAGATGAATGAGTCGCCATAGAAGTCAACGGAGTAGTGGAAGAGGGCTCAGTACATTGCTAAGGCTTTGTGTACGGATGAACATGATGTGAACAGTAGGTACACACGCAACGTTCCAGTAGTCTACGATGGGCTTGCGGTGGCGTCCAGCCACTAGGCATTTGTTGCGGCGATACGCCATTATTGGTATCAGCCAAGGCAGACATCTCAGCCTTCAGGCAGATTCGTGAGTACCCTATCAAGAATCCTCCGTTGCTTTTTGCTGCGGCGAAGTGATGTTCTCGCGTCGCAGCTGAGACAAGAGTCTTCCCGAGTATGCAGGCAGATTTCCGAATCTCCAATCAGACAGTTTGCTTTTGGTCATGTAGCCGCCGAATGCATTTGTTGAGTTTCAGCTAAGGTGGTGGCTTTACTAAGCCTCTTGGCTAGTCCAGAATTCGCGACCAAATAAACTTTTTTCCTTTTTGGGCAGAGTCTAGATCGAATCTCTCCATAGGAAAATTATCGCTGCATTGACAGCAGAAAGTCGCTACCACCACCGTTTTGCAGATGGGATATCTCAAAGACAGCGTCCACCTCGACCTCGTCGCTTTGAGTGTTGGTAATTAAGTTGCACACCTGCTGATTTTTCTGCATAATCCATTTTGTCACAAAGTTACCAAAACAGATATGGATGGCGAAGGGCCAAGCCCCAAAAATGAGGTCGCGCAGAGGAGAGCGGCGGCGGCTCAGCTCCAACAGGATATCAGACTGAGCCTTGGACAGACACAAAGCTTGCCAGACATGCTCATGTCTGCGCCGTTGGCTATTAACCTGCTTGGGAACATCAAATTGCTTGCTTTCACAGACCATGCCCTACGCATACGGTTGACCGAGCCTCATAAGGGATTTCAACATCTCCGGTAAGTCTACGGGAAAACATGTAGGAGAAACTCAGCTGAACTTTTGATAGCTATCCAAGTCTATCGAGCGGCATGGTACAGATAGTCGATCTTGCATCCGATGCCTTCAACTGTGCTAGCAGAAATATGACGGCAATCAGGTTGCAGACCAATGTCATGTTTGGCACGAGTGGCCATGTCAGTGAACACGTCCACATTCAAAATCAATCGAGGACTAACCTCTGCAGGTTCAAGCAATCATGATGTCCCTACAGAACCCTAAGCTGGCCAAAGCGACGCTAATGGGCAATATGAAGAAGTTCGAAGGTGAAATGCACTGTTGTGCCCAAAGGACCCGAGAGATTGAATCTGCTTTCGACAAAATGATTAGTTGCGCAAGGGAATTGAACGAAGCCATGGCGAACGATTTGAGTAAGATCTAGGGAGTAGCACGATAACGCATTATGCTGACTCATGACAGCCAACGCAAAAAAGGAGCAAGACCTTATAGAGTTCGACATACGGAAAGCGAAAGCAGAGAAGGAGATAAAACAACAAGCTGTAGATGTTCTACGGAGTCGAGCTGAAGAATCCCGGAAAGAAATGGAACAAGCCCGAGAGATCTTTCAGAAAACGGCAAAGAAAGGAGGTTAGAGAGCCGAACCCTGATGTCTGTGATGGCAATACTGAGATTTTACTAGAATGGTCCGCTCTTGCACTTGGAGCTGTCTCAGATATTCAAGGCGCCGCCACAGGCATCCTCCATGCCGCGATCGGTATCGTGAAGGAGACGCCAAAGCTGGCAACAGAGGTTGTACGAACGGCTGGCCACACATTTGGTCATGTTGTTGGCAAAGGACACGTAAACATCACATACGCTGAGAACAATGGGTCAGCCACACCGACGCCGAAGAAAGAATTCGACGTTGGCATCGACCCTGCACTTCTAGCTGCAGAGCAGATAGAGGGACAATTGCTCCGCCTCCAGGACCTTCTGCGGGAAGATCTGGTTAGCATACTCCAGGACGGAGGATCCGATATCATAGCATGCTCGAAACAACTCCGAACTCTGAAGAATGGCTTGAGAGACTTCAAAAGTAGGCACACCGTTAATGCAAACAGTATCCTTGAAGGTGGAATCGACATAATGTCGGCAATCATGAAAGACAAAGATTCAGTCGATTCACAGACTAGAGCGAGTCCGGAGTGGCAGGCTAAAGTGCAGCGCTGGCAAAACACTTTGAACACTCTGCTTGTTAGTACGATCAAACTAAGATCGTTCGCAGCAGCTCGACCAGGCCAAGGCTTCGGTAGTACACTGGATCAGCCTCTTGTTGACCTCGGCTCCAAGAACTCGGGTTACACCAAAGTTTTGAAGGCTCGTCACGAGAAGCTGCTCATAATGAGAACTGCGATGAAGGATGCCCAAGAGAATCTCGCGAGATCAACAGAAATGCAACTTGCGGCCCAGGCTAAAGTGATCGAGTTTGTAAGAGTGATGGACGACTTGGATAACAAAACTGTGACGATCGATCAGACAAAGAGCATCCTTCGACAATCCATTGACTCCATGACCAGCATGCAGGACCAAATCAAGACGCTTGCTGGCTTTTTCGAAATGCTGGCAGATATCATCTCCATCGTAGGCGCCTCCCAAGCACAACAGTTCCTGGACACGATTAGAGCCGGTGTAACTGAGAGCGCCGATAGTATCGAGATGGGATTCCATCAATCTCAGATCAACATGATTCGCGAAACTATGCTGACACTCCGAGGACATTTCAGTTTTGTAATCACATCGGCTGATCTTTACCAAAAGATTGCAACAAACCACATCAATCCATGCCTACGCATGGCGGCGCTACTGCCCTTGAGCGCTAGTGTAGCCGAACAAAGCGATGCAAAGAGAAAATTGCGAGAGGCAACAGACGAAAGTGCTGAAGCCATCAAGGCACTTGCAGAAGAAGAGATGAACAAGTATCACCAGCAGCTTCAGACTCGATGTAATGAAATAGAAGCGGATATTGGGGAGTTACCACAGCTAGAGGATGAACTGGGAACAATCTCTGCCATTACGATTGGTGTAAAGGAGGCTAGCGAGGAGATTATTGGTGAGGTCGCCGAGAAGTGTGAGATGGATTTGGAGATTGTGGATGATTTGTAGACTTGTGCAACGACAGAACATATTCGTGTATGCATTAACATGTCCAATGGTACTTGTGGAAGCTTCTGCGAGTTTCGAAATCATTACCTTTCGCGATGTGTACAGAAACATTCGACATGTGAGCACACGCAGGCCATAAGAGCTCCCGCTACTCTATCGCTTCCGCCCGGAGCGAAAGCCAAATTTACACTCACTATATGTTTAACTCTATATCTCTTGCTCCATCTAAAGGCGACGCGTCTACGGTGTTACAATAGAAACCCTTAACAAAGTGCTGAATCGTTAGACACAAAACAAAGCCAGGGAAAGTGCAAATGATAATTAGATACTAGATCCTACTTTGAAATGTTAAGAAACATAGATTCAAGTAAGAGTGCGTGGCTGAGGCATTTTAGAAAGTCATTAACACTGCTTTCACTAAAATTTTCCAGTGCGGCAACTACATGAAGGTTGTTTGAGTTCTATACAACCTAATAGTGTCTTGATAGATCTCCTCTTCGTTGTAATCAGTGACCGCATAGTTCTGGTCATCCTATCAATCATTCCACTTTACTTTGTGTCCGCTCAACAAGGGTTACCTCGATTATACATAGATTATGTGTTTCTAACTCACTAGTAGCGCAGCTTGTGAAGTGGCGTAGCGCTGTATCTTAGCTTTTCAATACAGCAAGCCGCAACGTGTCTGAGTGCTGCCAAGTCAAAACTAGGTAAAGTACTGACCTGGCGTGAATAGAAAACATGCTGGCAGGCCCTCGTATGCGGGAATGATCAGATTCCAACAGCAATGCATCTATGTAGTCATCATGAACATGGCACTTTCGCTTGATTAAAGCATTATAATTCTATAAAACCAGCGCTCGATGTGCAGGTTGCCTCTGTAGGACGAACCACGTAGCCTTATGCGCGGGGGGTTTAGTTCCCAGCCCTCTCACGTGTATCTGAGAGTACCCCGCACTCGCCAGAAAAACTGGTTTCTTCGTATCTTCCTAATTAGCAGGAAACTCATACAGTTCTCTATCTCATATCTTCGATCTAAATTCCTACATATCCTGGTGTACTGATGGCTTTTCTTACGTAGCATCTGAGTAACGATTGTGATTGGCCCCAAGGCCTTCAACATCGAATGGTTTGTCCGTGATTTGCCTTATTTGGCTCTTCTACGCGGCAATTTGAGCTACATTAGATTGCACGAGTACCCATAATTTTAGGCTTAGTATTGCATATGGCAAACGATATGGAGTAAGACCCTGCGCGATCCGAGTTTTTGTTCTTCGTGATTAACAAGACTAGACCAAGCGACCCAATCGTCAAGTTAAAGGTCACGAAGCCAGCCGGTGATACGGAAAATCTCAATGTCCACCGCGGTGTCCTTTGCAAGAGCTCAGGCTTTTTCCGAAGAGCTACAAAACCAGAGTGGACCGAGTTGAGAGAACAACCAGACACCATCGATCTTCCAGACGACTCTGTGCAAACTGTCAGCGACTACATTAGATGGCTTTACTCTGGTAACACGTCGATCAAGCTATACTACGTGGGCGAGGACAAACGTGAAAGGGTGGCTGAAGAAGCAGAAAAAGTCTTCGTAATGCTTGCAGAAGCATATGTTTTTGGAGAGAAGATTGTCGATACGAAGTATAAAAATGCAGTGATGGAAACCATGATAGCAGCGATCGACAGTTCTAAATGGAATCCAGGACCTCCTAGTGTTGATATCATCTATAAGGGCACCCCTTCTACATCGCCTTTCAGGCGCTTAATCGCTGATAAGATCGCATGTCTTGCATATGATGACTCGGAGGAAGGAGCTGGCTGGATAGACTTTTTCGATGGATATCCAAGAGAAGCCTTGGCGGATGCAATCAAGGCCATGGTAAGGGTACGCCCTAGCCCTAAAAATGATTGTATTATTTCTATTAGTTCGTATCTTGATAAAGAAGAAGAGGAAGGTGGAGTAGAGACATAGAATAGTCGCGCAGTCTCATCCTCATCCAAGACCCATCTTGAAGCCTCTTTCATATACGACTAGCTGCAGGAGCCAAGGCTTCTCTAAGTAGAACAAATTGTTCTTGTCGTTACAGTCAAACACATATTGCTCGCCGCCTTACATACAAGTCTCCATTTAAGCGCTACATTGCAATTCAACCATGCCGAGGTGGCTATGGCTCTTACACAAACAGTGTTTTGGCAATGACCGATTGTTGCTCGATCGTGCACAAAAATCGT
Organism: Bipolaris sorokiniana ND90Pr; assembly: GCF_000338995.1. Taxonomy (NCBI): domain Eukaryota; kingdom Fungi; phylum Ascomycota; class Dothideomycetes; order Pleosporales; family Pleosporaceae; genus Bipolaris; species Bipolaris sorokiniana. The sequence continues at coordinate 871,369 of NW_006911906.1, read as the reverse complement.
TATCAATGGACAGTGTCTTCGCTATGGAAGGGATTTCCTTCTGAATCGAATTGTTGCATGATGGGCAGGACAGCGTCGTTGGGTAAAGTCGTTCTTACCCGCTATCAACAACTCAGCATGCGCAACCTTATATGATCAAGAGTTGCCAACGATTCATTATGTGTCAGTACGTATCCGCTCTAGGCAAAAGCTTCGCCGTCAGACTCTCCTCTCCTTGTCCGCCTCAGAGTAGCTCTGGCTCTTTACCTGTTCAGGTATAGTGACTCGGCTAAGCATTAAGATCATGATATTAACTCGCATATACTGCATTGTGTTGCGTCTAAATCTTTCTAGTGCTGCCAGCTTTGGTTTCTAATAGGACTGGAGCATTGAGCTCGGTTACGCATTGCCACCCTCCCCTAATCGACCGGTACGGGCCCGAGCGAGATTCTTTTAGCGGTATCGTCGGATATTTCCTAATGTTAATCTAAACAACCCTGTGTGAGCCGACGAACTGACTCGCCTGTGAGTTAGTGCAACGAGATCAAGAGACGTCTTTGTCGTGTTACTGATCAGAGCACCAGACACCAAACAACACACATCTAACGCCACCACGCGATCCACCACAGCACACTACTAATTCACTGCTAAGTATGAATACTACAGAAGTGAATCGCCAATGGCGATATGCTGTTGATTTGCCTTTTTGTCCCTCGGAACTGTCATGCTACATGGTGATAGAGTAAAGTCTAACCTCCGAGGACCTACTTCCGAAGCTGGTCATGCATCTCCTTTTCTTGAAAGTGCTTACGGATGTCCTTCAGAACCTACCCTATAATATTTTTCCTATAATATTTGCTATTAAGCGTGTTTGCCTTAGCATTACTAATACTAATCACCTAAATGCAGTTTTTAGGTATATACTTAGCTAGGTGTAACGGCGCAGGTAAGACGAGTCGGATCCGTATCGGTAGAAGGATCATTGAGAGACATATGGGAGTGTGTGGGATCACAAAAGAACCCAGATTCAACTGCTCACCTATACACCTGGTACGAAAGGGTATCGAAAAGCTGCTGAACTAGCTACAGGGAGAGTCTTAATACATATCTATCCTAGTCAGATCCGAACCGTATCCGACTATCCCTGCATGCCACCTCCCTCTCCTCCTATAACAACCGCCTTCCTTGCGATAAAAATCTTCAAGGGTTGATAACCTGTAGGTTTATGTACCTCTCACTCACTTCTAGGTTGCCACCGAACATAGAAATAACAATAGTGACAAAACCTGCTTTACGCGCAAGGATATGAAAATCAACACCATTTGTGTTCACATCACATTTCGTGAAGAGCACATTCTAGACATTAATTAGCAGAAGAATGTTGTTAGATCAGAAAGCAGCTTACCGAACGTGGGATTCGAATATTGAACCCTCGCCAGTATTTGACAGCGTCTGGAGAACCCTGCATTGTCTCTTAACTCTAAATGTGATCAAACGTTGCTATCACCACTTACTTGTGCAGATAATGTTACAGAGCTGCCGACTTTGATTGGACCTTTCGAGTTTGCTGTCACTAGACCAAGTGAGTGGTGAGACTGCCCTGTCAGAGAGTTGTTGAGCACGCTTTTAATTCTGTTGCCGAAGTCAACAATTGTAGATGCTTTCCCAACACGTGTATCGATAGTACAGAGATAGCATGGGTTAGTAGTTGTCGAGTAAAACATTCTGCTACTACCAGTGACGTTTGTATCGTTGAAAGCATCGTCATCGCCTACAGCAGCATTTGGAACCCAGCCCTGAATAGCATTTTTACGCCGATCATATTCTATCGGGGCATGGGCGTAGTATGAATATCCAAATACATTTACAGTAATGATCTCACCCAGGTTGTTATTGGGCTTGAACGTCCAGGTGGCTGTGATTTGCCAGTTGCCCTGTGGAGTTGAGAGGTAGGGCTGATACCATTTTCCGTCATTTTCAAACTCTTTGGCTAGTTTGTCGAGAAGTGACAACGCAGACTGGCTAGTATCACCCTCTTTCTCAAAGCAGCGGGAGGTTACAAGCTGCGCGATGCCTTGACCATCTGTGATATCGGAGGCATCTCCGAGTTTGTAATTGAGTGGATTATTATTTTGCTGGTAACGGCTTGCACGGCTGTCAATGGCTTGGTTGACGTAGTCTTCAAGCGTGACATCGCCCAATTGGGGCCCACAGCAAGCGTCTAGGACGTTGTGCCCGTTTCCTTTGCTGATTGTCACAAACATGTGGTTCGAGAAAGCTGAGCGCTTTACTTCGTCTTCCCCACACAGCATTGGTAATCCATTGACTTTGCCATAGAATGGATTGTTGCAAAGGTTCTTCGGGTTTGTCATTGGATTTGGAGGATCCTCCTTCCTTCCGATCAAGTTTGTAGGGTTGATGAATCCATAGGGGTCCATATACTTCATCCGGACGATTTGCGTGGACGAGTCTACTCCTAGTGACACTAGAGCCTGACAAATGGCAGCCAAGTCATAGCAATTGACAGTATGCTTTGCTTTTTGTAGCACCACACCTTTCAAATCTGAAAGCCAGAGGTCAAGCCAAAAGTCAAGACCAATGTTGTTGGTAAAAAGATCTCTGAAGCTGCCTCTGGAGCTGACATACTTTGAGGAACCATTATAGATCTCATATTCTAGACGGCTGTCTGAGTACAAAGCGTTGGTGACAAACTTAATCCAATCCGTCTCTGGGTCCTTCATCCAGGCTGATAGATAATGAGTCTCACGAAGAAGTGCCAGAGGAATTCCAGAGGTGTCGAAATATTCTGGTAATGTAGCGGGCAAGACATAGAACTCAACTTGTGTCTTGCAGTTGAAGATAGGATCTTTAGGGTCTGAACCTTTCAGCTCCCAATCCAATTCTCCCCAATAGCACCAGGGCAAATCTTTAGTAGCTCCCCCTGGAACCCCAGTTGTGGTTGGATGCTGGAGTACAAGCTTACTCAGTTCAGGATCCGTTGGTTGACTAAAGGTCTTGCTGAAGACAGCCATTGTCCCCAATTTTGCGGCAATGCTGAAAGGCGCTTTTAGAGAGAGAAACTCCTTGGCCACCACTGTTGGAGGGAATGCAATCGCAAAAGTAGTGACATTTGATATTGCGACCGGGAACGACTTTTTTGTGTCCTTATCCCAAATGTACTGGGAATTTAAACTGAAGTAATATTCGATTGGATTGGCGATATGGTCATAGAGTGGGTAAGTGACCTTCGACACCGAAATGGTTTGAATGAAAGGCTCCATTGTGCTATGAATCCTTGGAAAAGCCTAGGGCTTAGAATTGTGGTATGTGTTGCAGTATATGTTGCTGCGATAAGTATCATCTGAAAGTGAAGGCAGCTAACAATTTATAATGGCTGATGCGGAATCGCCTTCCTCTACTATCTATAATTTTCAGCATTGAGTGTCTTGCATCATCTATGGATTGACTAAGACAAGTCTTATGTTCTCGGACAGCAACCAATGACGTTGACTGCCAAAGATACAACCATTTCTCGGGGGTTCCGCGAGTATCTCGCGTCTTGTTCCTAGATTGGCAGATATTTGCGCCTCAAAACGCCTAGCTGAAACAAGAGGAGGTCTAGAGAGCGGAATGGCCCGAACCCCGCACATCGCTTGCGCAAAGGCGCGAACGCCACTAAAAAAGGACGCCACTATTTCTCGGGGGCTCCGCGAGTATCTCGCGTCTTGTTCCTAGATTGGCAGATATTTGCGCCTCAAAATGCCTGACTGAAGCAAGAAGTGGTTCATAGCGGAATGGCCCGAACCTCGTGCAGTGCTAGCACAAAGGCGCAAAGGCCGTCGAAACTCTATGGCACGCCACCAATATAACCTTTCGCACTAAACCTGGTATCTGCGCTGTCGTTTACCCATACCTTTTCCATATAAAGTAAGATTGGGTTTGTTCTTGCTGTAGGATTTTGCTGGCCAATAGGATTCTTCTCTCGTGGCTAAGTGCTTGCATATCTCTTCAACCTGCGCTTTCACTGTCGGTCGCGCTGCATGATGGCCCATTTTCCCTAACCCCGTTACAGATCAAGATGAAATTGTTAGTGGTGACGTGTACGTACGACCTCCATCGCTTAGACCTCTGAATTCTTGGGAACATGAGGACCAAATCTAAATCGCTCAACTACTTTATGAAGCCGAAGTGATCTTCCATCGTCCTAGGACATCCTTGGACTAACTAGGATGATGGACGAATTATTAGTCTAAAGTAGTGTGCTTCGTAAACAAAGTGAATGAGGTCGAATTTGGCGCCCTCAGTCAAGTGCTTTAGCATCGTCAATGTAGGGTGTTCTATGATATCAACATGTACCTAGTCGTAGATCTCTGGCAGATATATGTACAGTCCAAGCGCGATATGGCTCTAGCCTAAAGATGAGTACTTTTTCGATAATATTAGAAGAACTGCAGGAGAGATCCAGACCATCCGCGGCGTTCAGTAGGCAAGCTGAACGCTGCAAGAGAATGAAGTACTGAGCTGAAGGTGGAGACGAATTGATCACAAGCCAGTCAAACAGGATAGTCTGGATACTTCCGCTGACTCGCCACATGCGACAATATGCTCATTGGACTTCCAAAAACCTTACTGAAAAGCCACCCATGTTGCGAATAAGAGACAATCCTTCGAAGAACTGAAGTATTTAAACCAATTTCTTCCCGACTCAAAGCCTGCATCAACAACTAGTATTCGATCGAAACATCAGCAGCACACCTTTCTTCACTTTGACATTTATCGTCAGGCTCCTACAGCTCAATCAACATGTCTATTACCCGTCAAATTACCATTCAAGCCGATGGCCCAACCCTGGCCAAGCTGGGAGCGAGCCAGTTCCAGCTTCACGTAGCCAAAAGCGTGATTGGAAGTGATGGTCAGCGTAAGTGATTCATCTTGCCGAAAGTGTTTGGAGCCCTCCTGACAAGTAAAGTGACCTTCAATGTTGTCTGGCAGTCCAAGGCTCTTCAGCCATTTGTTGACATTAAATGGACGCCCGAATATGGTATGAACTGGACGGCCGACTCTCCCCAAGACGGTATCTCGGTCACGATCCGTGGAATTTGGCAGGCTTGCAAGCCCGGTCAGATCTTCGATCTCAATGCTCAGGGAGTGTGGACGAAATCTGCATCTACCCCTGTAAAAGACTTTATGGCTATCGGAAATAACGATTTCTATACTGATGATGCCCCAAACGGCATCCACGTTATCATCGGTATTAAAAATAAGTCCGGCAGCTTCGATCCCATCTTCATGAACCCTACGGCGATGGGTAAGGGCATGAATGCCACTTTCCAGCCACAAGAGCAGATGCAGTGGTGGTATGCGGCCGGTGCCAAGTCCGCAACTATGTTCTCCAACGTCTCATCCAGAGTTGAGACAGCGGACTTTTCTTCGGCGGATCCAAATACTAGTTCGTACAAGAAGCAATCGTCATATGGCTTCGAACAAGGAGTTTGGTCCACCCAAGCTATTGCGTGAGTATTGCTCCACATTGAGAGTATTGCAAAGATGCTCAATCAAACTGACAAACGTGCAGTTGATTCCGACAACAGGAGAATTAACTCAAGCATGGATACATCTGTTGCTTTATATATCAGCTTCATTATATATCAGCTTCAGCTACTGAATCTATATTCACCTGGGGAAGCAGTTAGTTTGGGTAACTACTAGTTATTTATTCATAACTAATTTCTCATGAGAACTTGTCCCGAATTAAATGCATGTGCGAATCTTGGAAATGAAGCGAAATGTTCATTTCGTGCACTGTGAGATATACTACATATATACTAATCTTCTATACCATAGTCCTAATCCTAGTAATCCTCCTAGGAACGAGGCTCGCTAGAATAGCTAGGATTGGTGGGAACTATCACGTGATCGGGTAGAATCAGGGCCGAAGCCCCTGTAGGCCGCGTCACTAGCTCCCTGATCGTAACATGACAATGCGTGTGACACTTTTTACTACCGCCTATCGGCCGCTAGCTCTCATGTGGATACAAAACACTATGCCGGATAGGGGTTAGTGTAAGATTATGGCGTATATATCTTCGTTCCAGTATCTAAAATCTAGGGCAATTTCCACTCTTATCCTCATGTTTGATTCGTGATTCACTCTATCATACTCTACTCTAAGATCTTATACTTTGTCTAGAAAATTCTTAGAGGTGCATATAGTACGTCTCTGATCGCGCTCCATCCCGCATAACTGTACTTACAGGCCCTGTGTAAGTTCTGATCTCCAGTAGCAAGTCCCAGAGATAATCAAACATCTAAACCAAACGGAAAGCTGCATGCAAAAGGCCCTTCAATTTGCAAAACTTTATATTTTTGTTCTTTGTGGGAGGCCGTAATATCATGCGGGAAGTACATTCTGCATCAGATATCGTGCCTCACATAAAGACTATCGAAGTCTACGAGTCGCCAGCCGACCTCGAGAGCCTTCGCCAAAGTAAATTCAAGCTTTGTCTTGCCCACACCTTCCTCGCGAACAACAATCTCGTCTCGACTCTCGCCTGGAAATCGCTTAGCCCTGCCCCCTTTACTCCAATTACCTGGCAGGCATCTTACGCTTTGAACTGGACAGATGAGCTGCCAAATGGTATTTCAGACCCCATTACGCTCAGCGGATTATGGCAGCCTTGCAAGAAAGGCGAGGTTTTTGATCTTGACCCAACAGGATTATGGTCACGGTCAAGCAAAACACCAGTTCCAGGGAAGCTGATGGTGGGCATAAATAGATTTAAGGGCGACATAGGTACAGGAGTTTTCATTGTGATAGGTCTAAAGGGCAAGGATGACAAGTTCGATCCGGTACGTGAAACAAAGTCTACTCGAAACTATGAAAAAGATGGTTCTGCTAGCTGACATTCAAGCACAGATTTTCATTGATCACGTGAATGTAGGCCTCAACATGTCCGCAATATTCGAACCTTCTGATGTTGTGAAGTGGTGGTATAGAGCAGAAATCGAGGCAGCTGAAACACTTTCCCCAGAAGAGAGTTACGATATGGCTACCGTTTCTTACGTCTCAAGCACATATAGTTATGTAGATGGAGTATGGGCTACTAGTATAGATCGAGCACCTAGATTGGTATAACTAATTATGAGGCTTATTTGGTGGGCTTGATCCCTTGAACTTGGATAACGCTGAACTAGTGAACGTGAATGATACGCGATTGCATCAGGTAAGCGAGTGCATTACCCTACTAAGATCACGCGCTTTAGTATATAAGATCTGTCTCCATAGGTCGAACAACTCTCTGCGTAGAAAACCAATATCATTCAATCGTCTTACACCTTGAGCGCACACTATTGAAGGCCCTGTTTTTTGCGCAGGGATCCGACAGGCCATATGCTCATTTGCAGTTCTGCCTCTATAAGGTCCCTAGATGGTGGCTTTACCTCAAAGTCCAAATCAAAGGCGGCCCACTTTGTGGATGCATCAAGCGTATGTTCAATATCCCTTCGACTAGTAGATTCGAGTCTTTCCTAGGGATCAGAGTTGGTATGCTTTCGATGCCAGTATGAGAGGACGTAATCAGTCTTGCGGTCAATAGCCTTGCAGCGCGTAACAGGATCAGCAGGGGTTTGAGTGGGGATTTTCGAGAGGTAGGTAGGATTCATTGATTGCGACTGGCAGCACAAAGACCAGTTAGCCTTATTCTGAGAGTCTTCAGGTGGTAAACGTACGCGCTCTGAAACCACCAGTTGTTGTCGGCGCCACTAGTCACACGCGGCTGGGGGGTACGCTTTTCGTAGCGGCACATGTGTAAGTGATGTGGCTTGCGGCTGCTTCCGCTGAACTGTGTGCAGCGCGCGAAACACGCAGGGCGCAGAAAGAGGCTGCCTGAAGCGTTCACTCAGAGCGATCAGCTGAGCGGGACCGCCGAGTCAAGGTTCTTGATTTTCAAGCTTGCTACCCAAGCCACAAGACGGCCCGCTCTTGGCACTGCAACTCCTCATCGCTCGTGGACAGCATGGCCATGCTTTCAGCTCTCCTCGATACCATGGACTTAGCTCTCTATCGAATACAATCTTGTTACCTTGGCCTGTCCAATTGTGCTCCCGAGCTTAGGACGAATCCTTGAGGAGTGACCTTAGGTTCAGACAAGACTATATACTCTATGCACGTGATTAGGACTGCCCTGGCCCGAGGGGTGCCCAATGGATCCCCGAGGGTCGTCCTCTCCAGTTCAGAGTATCGTGACACCTAGAACGAGATTTTCAAAATTAGATCCACTAGCCTAGATAATACTGCACATATCTTATCTGTAATTCACTAAAGGAATACAAATATAAGGGGCTGCGCTCCGTAGAGCAAAAGATTTAGTATACAGGAGATTGTATTCAATAGAGAGCTATCTACTACTACGTACAAGATCAATATTATACTCAGTAGTGATCAGCAGCGGTCAAATAGTGACCGGTGCGCTTTGTCTAATCAACGATGAGACCGGTGCACGTTATATAATCCTTGAACAACCCAAGATCCCGTCGAGGAGTAAGATCAAAGGACACTAGCCCGTTACAAAGTCATTGTATCTAATCTTAGCCTGATTTCCAATCTCAAAATTATAAGTAAGACTCCTGGACGAGAAATTTCCTTAAAAATGCTGACCAAGTCTTAAAACGCTAACAAGTTGTCTTCTAGCAAGGGGATGTCTAACACCTGACTCGATTCAGTGGATCGTTTCCTTGCCCGTCATTCACATCAGTTCGCAAGTATTCATGTCTGGAATACGAGTACTGTAGTTTAGCCACTTAGCCATTCTCTCAGGTATTTTTCAAAACAAATGACTATGTACCAGAACGTAACTAAGATTACCTCACAGCTTTGTAGTTCGATAGTCCTTTCCTTTAGTACCCCCCTGTTTCTGATTTGTGAGAACGCTCAGTGCGGAAAGAGCCTGACCGCTTATCTGGTACTCGGGCCCAACGGCTGCTGTAGCAGAATTTCAATGAAATTGCCCGTGCTCCGCACGGGCCTATCACCTCAACGATAATAATCACCTTAATAATAACACGTAGCTTTTAGTACATACATCTACTACAACAACGTATAATAAAATAAACTTAAATACGCATAACGTGATGGATAAGCGAGTCGCGCAGGCAAGCGAGTCGCGCACCCACTAAACCTACGCACCTCTATAAGCGTATAGCGCCACCACAATGTAACTATCTTGATATATATTAATATAATATATTAAGTAGTACCTATAGTATCTTTCTTGCATGTACGCGTATTATGACCAGTCTCTCTACACCTACTACAGCGCGCAAGAGCCTGGCGACTAGCACCTGATCGCTCTCCTCCTTGACGCTCTTCATGAGCAATCTGCTGATCAGCCTCACGCTGAGCAAGTAGATCCTCTCCAGCTCCCTTTGTTAGCACTCCTTGCTTCTGTATTCGTCTTTTTTTTACGCTGCCTACGCTTCGTTACTGCTGCATTAGCTCTCTCAAGGCTAGTGATCCGATCGCGCATTAGCTCAGCCGAGAGTATCATTACCTCTGCC